>NC_050176.1:38545908-38618408 GCF_008315115.2 Sander lucioperca
GAACAGTTAACAAGGATGTCATTCAAGCAGTCCAAACTCCATTGTTTTAGCTTTGGTAACCAAACAGAAACCATCTGTTCCTAACTATTAGGAACTACCTCCATCAGTATGAAATCACTGAAGCACCTGTTTGACACTCCTACACACAAATCTTCAATTAGCCATCAGTCTGCAGGCCTTAAAGGTGCAGCGTCTGTGTTGTTCTTTGCCAACATGGATGGAAGAGGTCTAAGACAGAAGAGCCTGAGCATCAATAGTGGCTATTTCTTATTCTCTACAGTAATAGATGTTTATACTTTACTGTAATATATTTTATTTTTGTATTCTTAATTTCTTATACTCTAATAGATTTTATTTTGGTTTACATGTATTATGTGTAATATTTACAGTATTTCAGTTTTCAGCCACAGTTTCAAAATAAGAATCAATGGAATCAATAAAATTTGCATCAAAGCATTTCTGATTCTGGATCCAATTCTTTGCAAGAAGGCAAATTTGTCAACAAATGTCCCTGGCATGAAAGCTACGTACAGTAATAGGCCACAATGACAAGCAATGGTGCACTGATTCCCACTAAGTGCTGTATTTTTGTGTTGTTTGAAGGCAAAATTTTCTTTTGTTGCATATTTTAAATGTTTTGGCACGGTTAGAGCCTTTTGCAAACAAAATGTGTAATTTAGACCATGAGTGCCACTGTTTCGGCCTGTGTGTTAACTGTTTTGAAAAATGTGGAGTTTGAGTTTACAATAGTAAAACTGCGTTCTCACTGTTTTTCAGAAAGTAATGAAGGTGAAAGCAATGGAAACACCACATTCATTAGTATTTAGAGATGATTCAGACATCCAATGTGATGAAGAAAACTTGCCACATGATGCTGGAGAGAGGCAGGATTAGTCAAACTATTCATTGTTACTGTTATGTTCCTTTAGTTTTTTTCCCAGTAATTCCATAAATTACTAGAGACAAAATACCATATTGAAGCAAACTGCTGATTTTCATTCCTTCTTGTTTATCTTATGTAACAATTGGTATATTATAAAATCTATATCTTTTCTTTAATTAAACTATTGAGTAGTGTGAAGTCACTCAAATTATTCAAACTGTAAAGATGAGAACGTTTGTAGTTTCTGTATTTATGTTAGATGCTAGTGTTTGTGCTCTCAGTGTGTTCTGAGTGGCAGTGTGTGTTGTCTCAGTGAAGATTGTTCTGAGACGTGTGTGTTAAGAGTTGTGTTGCTGTGAATGAGTTTTGCAGGAGATGTAACTGTTTAGTTCAGGTGACTGTTGGTAGTGCAGACTGGAGTTAGAGTTCTGCACATGTGGCTTCAGTTGTGCCCACTGTCGTTTAGCAATCGAAAAAAAAAAAAACTGTAATAGTTTCTTTAAAGAAAAGATATACATTTTATAAAATACCAATTTTACGTAAGGTTAACAAGAAGGAATGAAAATCAGCAGTTTGCTTCAATATGGTATTTTGTCTCTAGTACTTTATGGAATTACTGGGAAAAAAACTAAAGGAACATGTTAGTGTGACTGATCTGACTGATGCCTCTCTCCAGAAGTTTTCTTCATCACATTGGAGTCTGCATCATCTCCAAATACTAATGAATGTGGTGTTTCCATTGCTTTCATCTCATTACTTTCTGAAAAACAGTAAGAACGCAGTTTTACTATTGAATATATATGTGTTTTTCACTTTTTCACAAATTATTATATTATATTTACCTGATGAAGGTCTAAGACCGAAACGTTGTATTTTTCTAAATAAATTATTGCTTGCGTAATGGCCAATCCGCGAGACTTTATCTAAGCTTTTGATCTGCTACTTTTGATCATATCCTACGCACCTGCCCGACAAAAGAGGTGTACAAAAAAGCTTTCCTATGTGTTTGTATATAAAAAAAAAGGCTTTCTGATCTTTCTCTGTATAAATACCGTATATGTTCACTAACTAGTCTAAAACAAGACACCTGCTTAGGTTTTCAGCTAAAATTCCAATCAGCAGTGTTTAATAGGCACCAGACTGAAATCTATTCTGTTTTGAATGTGTGGTTAACAGTTTAGACAGCAGTGTGTTAGCATTTGAACAATTTGAAAAGTGCTGTAACTCCACTGTGTTGTGCACATTGTGGTTAAAGTGATGGGATAAGTGTGTAGTTTTGAAAACTGTGTTCAAGCGATGAAAAACGAACTAGAGTTTGGTCCCCATGAACTGCTGCTGTGCAGACTGGAGTTAGAGTTTTGTACATGTGGCTCCAGTTGTGCCCATTGTTGTTTAGCAAGTAAAAAAAAATGTAAACTGAACAGATCTTCTGTCTGATATCTCTCACACACGCAAACACATTCACAGCCACTCTGCTCTCAGGAAGAATGTTGTCAGACACTTAGAATATTAATCTGAGTCTGTCAGTGGCAAAACGAGCACTTTTATGAATACAAGCTGGACAATTGCCCTATTAACTTACATCGTAGCTTGTTTCACCGCTGCCGGCTGCAGCTCTTGCTTAATACTGGACCAATGTCAAAGATTGTTGTTCCCATCAGTCACGTAGACACATAAACATAGGAACATAGGGTCCAGGTTGGAAAAAACGCTAGTTACCCTTTAAGCAATTAGTGTATGCACATGTGAGGAGTGTATCTGTGAAATGGTGAATAAGTGTAGCATTTTGATTGGTTGTGTTTTTAAAAGGAAAGCAAGTCACTTCCTGTTAGATTTGTGTGTCTTCGTGTTTTATGCAATTGAAAAGAAAATTGAAAACTGATTGAAAGCCTGAGAAATAGCTTATGGTTTTGGAGATTTGGTGTGTAGTTTGGCTTTTTGAGTGCGAGCTTTCAAGAATTGTGTGACATGTAAAGGTTTTGTGTGTAAGCAGTTGTAAAAAACGGTAATAATAATGATACATGTTATTCATGGGTGCACCTTTCTTGATCCTCAAGGACACCTTACATGTACAAATAGTAAAAGATAAAAACAGAGACCACGCCGAATTACAAAGCAGTGAACAACAACAGACAAATACTATCCAGTGACACTGAGGATGGCAGTTTGAAGAGGCAGGTTTTTAGACGGGATTTGAATGTGGAGAGAAAGTCTGAGTCAGTGTTCTGACATTAGGATTCTACGACTGCCCCTCCCTGTCTCCTGCTGGACATGTGCATGTGTGTGTCCCAGGGGAAAGAGCCCTCCTCTCTCGCTCTTCCTGAGGTATCTCCCCCTCAGTTTTTTCTTTTCATATCAAGGATACAAGGTGCCGCGTGGTGCACGGATCGTAAAGGCCCTCGGCCAGGAATTTTAATTCTGGGCATCAGAAATCAAACTGACACTGACTCGACTTTATCTCACAGTAATAATTATGATCGCTCGTAGAGCAGCAAAGCTTCACGTCAACGGGGCTCTCGTCTCATTAAGTCTTAGAGAAGAAACAAATAAAAATGTTGATTTGGACAGATTGTCCTATTTATTTAAATGAGATTAAGATTATTAGATCATATTATTAGCAATATTGATTTAGCATGTTCTTATTACTTCATAAGGCAGAAGCCCAGGACAGTATCTTTATCTTTTTTTTTTACGCTAGGCAAAAAAATAATAGAGTGTGTGTGTGTGTGTGTGTGTATGTGTGTCTGTGTGTGAGAGTGTGTGTGTGTCTGTGTGTGTGTGTGTGTGTGTGTGTGTGTGTGTGTGTGTGTGTGCGTGTGTATGTGTGTGTGTGTCTGTGTGTGAGAGTGTGTGTGTGCCTCTCTGTGTGTGTGTGTGTGTGTGTGTGCGTTCATGCTTGCGTGTGTGCATGTACTTTTAGTCCTGCAATATAGTATAAAATGTCACGGAAAGGAGGAAGAATTATGACAAAAAAAGTCATAAAAAAACCATGTCCAGGTACTCAAGGTTGGTTACAAAAAAAGTGATTAAAGGCCTTTAATTAGCAGGGCAAGACATTAAAAATACAACGCAGATTGGCTTGAGACTTCCTAAGGGTGTATGACACCAAGAGAGAAAGTGATTGTGTGTGTGTGTGTGTGTGTGTGTGTGTGTGTGTGTGTGTGTGTCTACTTTTAGTCCTGCAATCTAGTATAAAATGTGCGCCACAGTTTTTGCACCAGCTTGCAGTGCATGTCTTAAATTGGCCTACATTTTGCCGAACGTCGGAAATCCACTTCACTTTTCCTATTTTATTCCATTCATAATTGTATGCTTTACATAACTGTATCTTCTTTTACATCCGTATTATCCTAATTTATTTATCATACCATTTTCAAATTCAGAAAGTTTTAGTGTCTTTCTATTTTTCTCATGATGGTGTTTTCTGTCTTTGTAATTTGACTCAATGACATTGTAAATGAGGGCCGCCCCTCAGTGATCTCTCAAGTATTAATAAAGGTTGAATGAATGAAAAGAATACATGCATCAGGATGTTTGATTGGAATCAGTCCAGCTAAAAGACTTCCCATAGAAAGGCAGAGTAGCATTTAAATCAACAACTGACTGTGCAGTGTGTGACATCCTGGAGGAGTCCTGCAGATGTGTGTGTGTGGTAAATCCATAAATCCACTGGAGCTATCTTCTACCCAGAGGACAACACATGTACGTTTGTCTACTTACTAGGCAACAACAACATAATTGCTGCAGAGAAAAATAAATATCTATAGAATTTTGACAGTGTAGAGATTGTATTTCGAAGGGTGCAACAATCCTGCAATTTCGCTGCCTTGTGTTGTACACACATACACTGTAATTGTTATAGGCATTTCCTTGACAGCATGTCAATCACTTAAGTCTGTCAGTAGTAATATTTAGCAGATTAATAAACTGAAAATAATATGATTGAAATGACAATTTTGATAATTGATTGAACTCGTTCATTACGTCATTAACATTAGGTTATTTTCTCTGTTTTAAATTGTAAATTCAGCTGTCGGATTGTTATGTCTTTGACTGGAAAGAAAATATAGATTATGTACTGTTATGTACATACATAATGCTGCGTTATGTATATTTTTTTTCCAATCTAGCATAACAAATAGTGACATTGTGACGGTAAATTGTAATTCCATGCCTTCCATAATTATGGTAGTCTAACAAGAATTATAAAAGCTTTGTAAACGATTGTATTATTAGTGACTTATTTTTACTGATAGAGAATTGATAGTGCAAGTAAAAAAACACCCCAAAAAAAGAATACATGGCAATGGAAAAATCCAAATCACAAATGCACAAATCAAAAAAAAAGAAAAATAGATTTAAAGATTGGAAAAATCAATTCATAAAAACATGTAAAAAAAAATACTAAAATATTAAAACCACTAAGAGCAACTAAAGGCTATTGAAAACAGTCTTGCTTCCCCCACAAGCCTTGATCCTGGAACAGTTCAAACATTTAAGGATCTAAGAGGCCCAGAGTTGTGTAGCAGTAGTGAGCAGGGGCGGGTCTGGGGGGGGGGGGCCCGGGTCAGCACCTACCAACCCCCTGAAATATGATTGGCTCCCCCCCCAATCCATAGGGCTAGAGTGCTGTCAGTCTGACAATTGTGATTTCCATTGGATCCGACTACTGTCACTTTGCTGCCTGTTCTGCCGATTGATGTCTTTCCATTTGGTAAATGGACGTATATTTAATATTGAATGCCAACTGTGTACTTTGTTGAAATTTCGAGGCCAGTTTAGAAGATGAAACATATTGAGCTCGCTGTAAGAATTAAATTGTGTATTTGCATTTATTTCTGTTCTGTTTCCTACTATCTGAAAACTGTGTGCAGCAAGGTTGCAGTGTATTGCACCATATATTTATATGGCTCTGTGAAAAAATTATCTTCCCAGCCCTTGTCACATGACCAATTCATGTTTCCAGGCTGACTATCCAATTTTTTGCCTTAAGAGCCCATAGAAAATGTGTATTGTATTTGCATTAGTGCTGTCAAACGATTAAAATATTAACTCGCAATTAATCACAATTAATCACACATTTTTATCTATTCTAAATCCTTGATTTGTTTTTGGCCCATTATTTCTTCTAATTTTAATGCTCTTATCAACATGGAAAAGTGGATCGGTAGTTTGTTCTTAGTTGTGGTTTCCATGTGCTTCTGTCTGAAGCATAGACTATTATTATTAATATACAGTCTATGGTCTGAAGTCATCTATTGTCACCTGGCTTTGACGAGGGGGCGGAGAATGGGCATCAGCTGTGTGCTTGGCCATCAAGTGGTATTTCAGACTGGACGTGCTGCGATGATAGCTCAGTTCACAACGACAAAACACACAGACCACTTTGGTCTTGTCAGTGGGACCATTTGGCAACTTTTTAAAAGTAATCTTATTGGCATCCATGGTCTAGCTAGATCCGGTGTGGTGTTGTAGTTTTTCTAACGTTACTAGTTGTTGCAACAGCATGTGAAAAAAACTACAAAGTTTGCAATGCCAAAAAGAACGTTAATCTCGCAATAAAAAAATTGACGCCATTTCAATGGGTTTGCGTTAACGCCGTTAATAATGGGTTTAACTGCCGTTAATAATGCGTTTAACTGCCATTAATAATGCGTTTAACTGACAGCACTAATTTGGATACACAATTTGTTGAAAATAAAAACAAGTGGAATTAATAATAAATGTGATGTGTTTTATTTAGCAAAACTACATTGTGTTGTTCTATCATATCCAATATTTCCTATAATTCTTTTTCTTTTAAGATTATTTTTTGGGCTTTTTAGGCCTTTATTTCTATAGGACAGCTTAGACTTGAAGTGGGAAAGAGAGGGGGGAACGACATGCAGCAAAGGGCTGCAGGGAGGAGTTGAACCCAGGCCCGCTACCTCGAAGAGTAAACCTCTATATATATGGGCGCCCGTTCTACCAGGTGAGCAACCCAGGTGCCCTTTTTCCTATATTTCTAAGCAGATTTTCTATGCTGTATTCTGATAAAGTCGCCCGGGCCCCCCCTGACTGATTATTGGTCCCCCCTGTAACACCCCACCTACAAATCGTCATCTGGCGGTGCCTGTAGCCGGCTCACAGTAACTTAATGGTGGCTAAACAACTGCCGCTGGTAGCCGGCGTCCCGGAGCTCTGTAGCGGCTAAATACAACCAGCAACTGCTGCTGGGATTTTATCGTTCTATGGCACTATAGACTGTTCACGTTACACCGCTTTACTTAGTTTATAATACTTATATTTAGGTATATAATATATGATCTATTGGTGAAGTAGCATTGATCACTTTGAGGGATATGTAAACCAGAAAGGGGGAAATCCCACGCATCCCCCCTCCCTGGAAAATCGCACCCTGAATACTATAACAATACAATTATTAACCCCCCCCCGCACACACACACACACACACACACACACACACACACACACACACACTTTTCCGATCTCACAACAAAATCTCTCTCCCAACATCTGCCTTATTGCAAAAGCCAAAAAGTGAACAATATGACAATAATATATGCACAGAACAATGGCACGTCCAACAAAGCCATCAAACGCACAAATACAAAAACAAGAGAAAGAATTGAACCTCTCCTGTCACCCCTCCAAGACATGTCTCAGTCCTTTCCCTTTCTGGGGTTCACCACTTCTTGAATTTTAGATCTCCTGTCCCACATTTTCCCTCTGTAAAAGCTCTCCTATGTCCCTTTTTTATTTTTATTAATTGGCCAAATGGTTTTCAAATTTCCTCATACACCCCCAATTTGTTTTGGAGTATATATGTTAATCTCTCCATAGACATACATTGCGCCATATTCTTGATCCAAGCACCAGATTGTAATAGATTAATTTTAATGCTCTATATCAGGGGTCTTCAATGTTTTGTAAGCCAAGGACCCCTTAACTGAGAGAGACGGAGCACATACATATATTGTATAAAATTAAGTTGCATATTTAACTGGGCCTACAATATTGTGTAGGGGGGCCTAAGGCCTTTATACATACCTTTTTAGTAAGCCTATCATCAATGGCTTTTTTTGTCACAAATAGGCTGATTTATAATGGCTAATAATATGTTGGATTCATGTTAAGACATTTTAATTAAAAAAATGTACTTAACAATAATTTGGTGCCCCCCTCCTGCAGTAACTCTGAGGACCCCCTGTTGAACGTCTCTGCTCTAAAGCTCTAGCTGCTTTGACACCTTCTCATTAAATGAACAATCAGAGGATACATAGGGCTGAGACACTCCCCCACCCCCCCTCCTCTCTTCCCACTAAGGGCCTCCTGTTGGCAGGTGACAGCTCAGTGGATGGGCTCCTTAGCTATTTCCTGAGGGGGGGGTTGAGGTTTACACAGAGGCAAGGGGCAGAGCCGAGGGAGCTTCCCCCTCAGCCCGACCCGGGCCTAATGGTGTGAAGCGAGCCCCTTCACTCCCGCTGCTCTACAAGCATCCAAACTGTGGACAGAGAGGCAGGAGAGGAGCCCTGTTCTCAGTTCCACCCTGCTAAACAGGTGCAGGAATGTACACCCACACACATGCATGTACAAAAACACACACACACACACACACACACACACACGCGCGTGTGACTGCCTCTTCTTGTCAAGTACATTGTTGAAGCGCTGCATGAGTTTGAGTTCCTCCGAGGACAACACATTGTATTTGCAGAGGTTGTGTGTTTTTGCTGTGTGCGAGTCCCTCGGAGCAGGACAAGTTTGCGATGACAGAAGTTTAATCCCTGTGGTTTTCTGGGTTTGAGTTAAGACAAGGAAGCAAGTTGAAGCGTAGTCTGCTCCCTCTTACAAGTCTTTACCCGACTGGAACCGCTGTCAAAAAAAAAACCCTGTCCAAGAAATAGCACGGAGGAAGAAAGCCTTTGGCAGCGGCTTTCCCTCCCCGCTGTCTGTCTGAGTGCAGAGGGCTAGAAGTATAGTGTTTGGGCTGATATTGGCCTTTGATAAAAAATCTGTCTGAGTTCAGCCGGTGTGGTCCTTGTCTGATATGATGGAGGTTCCTGCCTGACCACAGATAGTCATTTCAGTCTTATTATTTTTAAATCAGATGTTGGAGCAAAAAAAAAAAAGTAATTCCTGTTGTGGTGCGGGAGAATTGAACCTGCCTCGTGCTGCTGGTACCTCCTCCACTCAAGCCCTTCTTCCTACCCAGGATCTCCTATCACAGGAGTTACATCCATATCGGATGATACGGCAGAACACCATTACTGTCCAGAGCCAGCATTCAGTGCCAATCAAGGGCGATTTTAGCCCTTCTTTGGCTGAAGCACCCCTAAACTTGAACCCGGCACCCCTTCACAATAATTGCTAAAAAGTCTGTGTTAATCTATTCTGAGCTAAGCTTCTGCTTTACAAATCACAACAATAGTGAAACCAAACCCAGAATCTTGATGCCTAGATCATTCCGAAAAAAAATTGTATTGTACATAACCATAATAAAAAGTCTTTGGAGCTTAGACTCCATTGTTATAAAATAATTTTAAAGGGGTAAGGAAGCCAAGACAATCCCCCCGATGGAGTCTAGACACTGGAGGTGGTGGCGAAGGAGCCCGAAGACTAGACCGAAGGAGTCGACGGAGCGTCCTGCAGGAGGAAGACCCAGGGTGCCTTTGGGTGACGATGACTGGAGGTGGAAGGGGAGGTGGAGGGTTGCACGCTTTGCCTGAAATGACAGCTGACAGCAGCAGAGAGAGAAACATATTTAAAGCAGGGTTGTGACGCTGTGATTGGCCCTTGGAATTCGTGGCCGATTCTGTTTGGTGTAACAGGAAGGTGAACGCCTCCAACAGCTGATTCGATTTAGGAAGAGAGCAGTGATTAGTGTTGAGTGTTAGGTCTTCCTGAAAGAACCTACGCTGAGCTACATTAGTCAAAATCACATAAATCTCTAATTTTCAAAAGTTGTTGATACTGCATTTTGGCAATTTGGCCCTGTGGCTTAGCATTAAAGTAAGTTTTCTCAGAATTGTTGGTGTCTTTCTAGTTACATAATGCAGTGTTTCCCCTACCATGATGATCCAAAATTATGTTAAAATGCACACCTAGCACAGTAGAATAACGTTTAAAAAGAATGGCATTAAAATAGTGCCAGGCACCCCTAAAGCTCTGATCCTAGAATCGCCCCTAGAGGAAGTAGTGAGCTCTATATGTAAAGAGACAGAAAGTGAGGGTGTGGAGGGCAGATGGATGTGGAACACATTGGACTTTCATGAAGGAGACCAGAGTTGGCCTTGTGTCACAATACAGTTAAAGTTTGCCAGTAACCAATATATCTGTAGAGCTGTCCTGTGGTTTTGTTCCATCCCCGCCACGCGTCATACCACACCGGAAGCGTCTCAGAAGCGGAGCGCCTCGCTGCCAGAATGTCATTGTCACTGAAAGGCTCTCTACTTTGTACTTTACAGAACAATCACATGTATATTAAGCTAGTATCTACCTTCTACTCCAAGCGCTCCTGTAATTCAACTCCATGTCTTCTCTTTTCTGGTGTTGTCCTGATAAAAAGGATCTGTGGTGTCGTATATCGTTAATATCTTGTGTTTTTCCCCCTCCAAGATGAATCTCTCGTCGTCTGTGGTGTTGTAGAGGAGAGGCATACATGATATTGGGAGGTATCTTTTGGTGAAATGACTGGATGCTTGTCCTTTCACTTGCCGATCAACCGATCCCTTCGAACGCCCCGCTGATCGTGTTAAAAAATACTAAGTAAAGTTTATTTGTATAGCACCTTTCACAGATAAAAATCACAAAGTGCTTCACAATTAAATGTAATACAATAAAACAAATTAAAATACAAGAAAATTTAAATACAAATAGAAAACATAAACAACCATAAAAACCCCTCAACTAACTAAAAGCCTCCTTGAACAGCAGAGTCTTCAATTGCTTTTTAAAAGATACGACAGAATTCGCACAACGTAGAAAGGGAGGCAAGACATTCCACAGCCTAGGAGTTACTGCTTGGAATGATCGATCCCTCTAGTTTTAAACTGAGTGCGGGGAACCACTAATAGCCTCTGACCTAATGACCTCAGGCTACGGGTGGGAGTATGAAGCTGTATCAAGTCAGAGATGTAGGGAGGAACTTGACCATGCAGGACTCTAAAAGTAAGGACCAGGATTTTAAATTGAATTCTATAGACCTGGCTCGTCACACTCAAATGATTTTGTCGACTAATTGATTAGTTGATTTCATCGACACATCACTAAAACTGAGTTTCTCCACAAACAATCATACAAAAGCATAGAGATTAGCTCATAAGTTTCTTGTAAATAAGTCATTCAGCATGAAAAATGGATGTTAAAAATCACTACTCCATTAAAGAAATGTTGGTCGACTACGACCAAAATGACCAATTAGTCGACTAATCGACTAAGAAGGGACAGCCTTATATATCTCTCCCTATAACCTCAGGTGTTGTGTTGTATTGCCTATAAACGTGATTTATGGTTCTGCGGAATTCAGAGCTTTCGCCGTAGCCTAAGTAAGTTTATACTTGTGCGCTGGTGTGTGTGCTGATCTCTTTAAAAGAATAGCAGGGCCAGCATGTGTGTGTACGGTATGTGTGGAGGTTGTGGTAGAGCGAGTGAGAGAGTGACGGTGATTAGCTTCAGAGCGAGTAGCGACTCTAGAGTCATAGTGAGAGAAACTAAGTGTCTCCCCTGTTCTTTCTGACCACGGTGGGAAATCTGGAGCAGGAAAAGTTAACCCTCTCCTTGATCTCATGTTTATGGAGAAGGAGAACCAGGGAATGAGTCAGGGGAGATGCAACGCTACCAAGCCACAGCCGAGCGACGTGCATCGCCGCTACGTGTAGTTACATTTTTGGAGAGGTGCACGTCAGGCTACGGCCTGGTCAGTGTCTCCACGTATCTACATGCATATTGTAATTCAAGTGGTCTTAGGGGGAAACTACTTTGGCCAAACATCTCATGCATATGGCCGTGTGATGGAGAAGGGAGATGGAGTGCTGCAGGAAGAGGTCTCACTCTACTTCAAATTCTTCTTTTTGCTTTCTACCCACTGCAGCTTTAACAATAGATTCTTTGCAATAAACACATTTCCCTAACCTTAACCGTATCATAGATGCCACGTAAAGATATTGCAACATTGAACGTTAAGTTATGTGTGCAGATAGGGTGGGTACTTCAGAACACAAACACCTACTGTAATGAGATCCAAATTAAACATACTCATCAACAAAGAGAATTATGACATAAGCTGCTTTCGGCTATCTTTTTGCCAATATAAAGAGATAAAAAACGATGGCACTCAGCTTCCAATCAGCCTTAAAAAGTCATTAATGTGGCTCTTTTTTCAGAGGCTTGTCTACCCTAAAAATCAAATGGATCAAAATAATCCCTGCATGTATTTGAAGATGATTATTGTGAAATGTAGGAGGGATCACATGGCAGCCTGGATCCAAATCCAGTATCAGTGGTGGTCTTTAAAAGTCCAAACAAAAGTGCTGAGCTGACGCTGGTAGTGCCAACAATTCTAAAAGGATTTCACATCAATCAATCAATCAATCAATCAATCCATCAATCCATCCATCCATCAGTCAATCAGTCAATCAAGTTTTGTCACATGTAATCATGCAAGGTACAATGAAATCTGATTCAATGAAATCTAATTCATTCATGGCTGATTTCATGAATCAGTGGACATGTCGGAAAATAATTGGCACTGACCTCAACAGCATTGGGTATGTGTATGAGGCCAGAGCCACACAGAGGGCAATGGCCATTTTGGCTAACATCACTCACCCACTACACTCTGAGTTCTGCCTCCTACCATCAGGAAGGAGGTATACCTTCCGAAAACGGGCCAGGTCTAACAGATACCTGAGATCATTTGTACCATCAGCTGTTGGGTTTCTCAACAAACTATAGGTCATCTGCCATCCCTGCCCAGGTCACAGCACATATTTTTCATTTATTTAAAATGCCCATATTATGAAAAAATCATAATAAAGTTATTCTGTGTCTCTGATGTTTCCACACGCATACAAACTTGAAGAAAAAAAAAAAACATCCATGGTGTTTTGAGTGAGATACGGTTTCTGAATGTGTCCTGCCTTCAGTCTCCGGGTGAGCTGTTCAAAATCTACAGGGTTTTTTAAGTCACTAGCCGAAACGAGGTGGCTAACCGTAACATGCTAGCGTGCTAGCTCGTTCTGAATGGCAAAACACTGTTACAACACACACTAGTTCACCATAATCTACAAAAGAACAAATTACATGTCCCTGTTCTGCAGGTATTCCACGCAAAGTTGGAAGTGTGCCCTCGTTTAGAAGAAGTCTCCCAGCTAATCCTGCCTTGTACTACTGAAGTTGTAGAAACACACAGCTAGCTAGATGATGTCATCTTTACCTAGCTACTGAGCATGTGCGACTGCCAACAAAGATGTTACAGCAGTGAGAGTTCTCACTCTGTATAACAGAGACCTTAACACAGGGTGAAAAGAGGAGCTGCAGCAATGTGCAGTACAACAACAATAAACCACGTAAACCTATTCTGGTACAACCTCTAAATACAATTATGAATCTGAAAATGAGCATAATATGGCCACTTTAAGTATAGTGTACATGTGAAATTATGCTCTTATCTATTTATTATCTCATGTTTTTATGTGTTTTTGTGCGAATGTGTATGTGTTGGCTACCTGTTGTGAACCAAATTGCCCCTTGGGGACATTAAAGACATTTTAACTTCAACAGTAAGCCTGGAGCTTTCAGGGGCCCTACAGTTGTGGGCCTGCTTGTTAATCCAGCTTTGAATGCAGTTCTCAAAAATAGGTTTGTTAGTCCCATATGATCAGATAATCTTCTACAGTAACCTAAGTTCAGCTCTGCAAGTGATTAAACCTGGGAGCAACATTACTTGGTCTAAACTGCAAACAGGGAAGGGTCAAAATAAATAAATAACCCTACTATTTTTTTTTTTTATTTAAGTGACAACCTCAGGCAAACAGTGTCTAATCTTCAGACCCTTATTAAACAGCTAACCCTAATAAACTCCTGAAGTCTCTTCAAGTCGCCGACACAGATCGTACACACAGCTTCATGTTCAGTATGCAATTAAAGAGCAAACCAGCTACCAGTGTTTCAATCTCACGCCGTATTCTGTGTTGCTTTATCTGTTACTTATTGTGTGGTTGTGTGTTTCAGCAGTCTGTGTTTCTTGTTTCGCAATAAAAAACAATGTTTAATGAGACTTGAGGGAGGAGAATGGTTGAAGTGCGATCACTGCGGGTTTTTGATGGCTGTTATTTTTGCACAAAAGCAGTTTTCTCACCTTTTGTCTAGGAATAATTGTGTGAATGTGTAGGACAGCACAGAGAAGGAGTGCAGGCAGAAGCTGGACCTTTGGCCCGCTGTGGTCGGGATAATACTGCCACCTAGAGGCACACATACTCAGTGTTCATCACTCTCGGCACACTATACAAATCATATGCTGGGTAATGCAAGGCAAGACATAACTGACCAATCAAATCATTAGGAGATTATTGTCATGCCAATTTGAAAATTGCAAATTCATCAAACAGAGAGTTCAGCACATTACGTATTTAAATTATGCTTGATTTGTATTGTATTATCATTTCATGACTTATAGATGCATTTCCATACATGTTTCTGTTATTGACATTCTATCTCGCATTGTCACTGTTTTATGAAATGCTGCTTAAAATTTGTAATGATCTCATGTTCTAATTTTTGTATGTCATGGGGTGGGGGGGGGGGATTACATGGGTTTCTGATTCCTAATTCATATCCTGCAAATCTTTAAATCTGGAAAGCACTTTGTGATATATATATATATATATATATATATATATATATATATATATATGTAAATACAATAATTATTTGTATTATAAGAAGTTAGTTCTCACAGTGACCAACCTAGTAAGTCTCTGTATTTTTTAATACAATTATGTTATCAGTCAACATTAATTTATAAGAAATATGGCAGATAAAAAGCTTCATTCATAAAGTGAACTGAAGTGAACCCACATCACAGATGAAGCACCTAAAAGTACGCATGTTCAATAATAATCTTTTTCTGTTCACTGAAAAGCACTTTTACTTCACTCGAAGAAAAATTGCAGAAATGCCCCCCCCCACACACACACACACACACACACGCACACACACACACACACACACACACACACACACACACACACACACACACACACACACACACACACACACACACACACACACACACACACACACACACACACACCATTTCAGTGTCAGTGTCTCTCTAAATGTCCTATGAGGTCCCATGACCGAGACTTAATGGAGTCGTGGAGTAAGAATGATTAGCTCCTGATAATCAACATGATTCCTCTCTTTCTCCTTCTCTCCGTGTCTGAGCACTGTGTAATGACTCTGGTTAATTTCTCAGGGGAGGAACAGTAATAAGTGATCATTGACAAAAGGATTTCTATGGAGACGTGCACATTATTTCTGCTTGGCCGCCAGACTCAGCCTGCCCGTGTGCCACTACTTGACTATTTAAACTCTGTACATACATTCATGTCTTGGCATTTTCAAACGGATTCATCACTGAGGTGGCAGGAGAGAAAGGTGTAAGCCAAAAACAGTCCCTACAAAACTGATACACCGTTAGTACACAGTGTGTTGAGAGGTTGGTTAGCGGCCGCGTTATAAATACAGGAGGTGAGGTGCAGAACAGTCAACACATACTGTACATAGTAGTGGTGTAACACTACGCCAATCTGTATGTATTATATCACAATGTATTTGTATCTGTATTCACTTTGTGATGGACAGGGCTTATATCAGAAGCTGTTAGCCTGTCTGCTTTATTTTCTGCATTTAATTTAATGCTTTTACTGCGATGTATTACTCATATGCGGTCAACAAGCCTGCAAAGCATTCTCATGAATGCGGTTCGTATCATATCGGACGCAAACGTATGCATATCTGTATGCACTACAGATGAAAAATAGCCTTTTGGCTAATTCTGACTTTTTTAACCCATGGGAAATCATGTGTTTTATGAATCTGCACTGTCCCCTTTCATAAAATTAACTGAATGCACAACAATTTGTGTGGTATCCTAAGAAATTACAGCGACCGCCGGCTGGTCCACAGGACAGTTATGTTTAGCTGTCTTTACAGTTAAATTTAGCTGAGAAATGGTGACTGTAAGCCGGCTACAGAGCACCCTGAGGTGCTGTCTTTTCAGAGGCCATTAGGGTTGAGTTTAGCTGACAAAAGGTGACCGTCATGTGGCGACGAAAGTTAAGTTTAGGCACCAAAACAACTAGTTAAGTTTAGAAAAAAGATTGTGGTTTGGGTTAAAACAGCTGCCCCTTTAAGTAGTACTCCTGCGACACAAACACCCTTTTCCTGGGTGAAAGTCTTGTTTTTTTCCCCGGGATACAAACTCCGTTCCTCGGCTTGAAAGCCCTGTGTTTTAGGACCTATAAGGTATGTTTGAAATGTCTATAAAAAAAAATCAGAAAGTTGCTGGTAAAGTTTGAAGAGCTCCCATGACCTCTAGCTGTCCATATTACTGGAAACACCACAGCCTCCCTGCATTCTTGCCTTAGGCTCTGAACCTATGTTGGGTTGAGTGTGTAAGGTTTACTATTGTCTGCCTACTGCATGACATCAAAGAGAGTCATTATGGAGAACGACAGCATAATGCTAACTTTGGAGCTAAAGCTACTGGCAAAGGACTGTCTGCCCCCTACTGTCAAATATACCTCAGTAGTTGGATAAACATAACCTGACGTGCCAGATGGTTTGTTAACGCAGAACCATCGGAGAAGCCTTCATTAGAAAACTGTTTGGGATAGGGCAGGCACTGTCAAAAAATACCTGGCAGGTGATTGGATGAAACATCTGTCTATCACGTCCGCCATTGTTGTTTTGAACCAACGTTCGGTCTGCTGCTGTTCAGATAAAAACTTGAAGCCTAGTCTAGATCGACAGAAGTACATCTCCAGGATCAAGCCTGGACATCCATTCAGGCTCTCCCCCAGATGTCCTTCCGCTTCCGCTCTCTGTGTGTTGTTTTTCTTAAAAATCCCTTGGCTATGGGAAACAACCTTCAAGCTAGCAAGCTACACGCTGAAAATGGCAAATTTTGAAAGAAAATTTGGATCGTGCACAAGGCAGGCCTGCTTGGTGTTTTCGGTGAATGATTTACAAAGAATATGTTTGGGGCATTTCCTCTCTAACTGGGACGTTTTGGGACCGATTGGTGGGATTGCTGTAGACGAAGTACACACGGTGATACACTGGTAAGAGCCAATGAGGTGTAACCATGTATCCAGCTAATTTAAATAGCTCACGTTAATGTATTGTGTCAACAGTTAACTTTAAATATGTTGTGGCATTTTCTTTTGTGGGGTGCAAATGTTCCACCAAAACAAGTTCCTTCCTGAGACTATTTAGCAGAGCCACTATTGCTGCATCCGAAGATTGTTGATTGGTTTAAAGAAAAGCAAACATCCCTGAGCGTTTTTCTCTCCTATCCCATAATGTATCTGTGGTGTACAGTAGCCAGACCTATCTCCACAGTACTGTGGAGTGCTGCCGTGCAAGGTTAGGATAAACATGCTCCTCTCTCCTCTCTTATTTGTTTCAACTGCTGAAATCCAGACGTGCATTGCTTTATTAACAGGTATATTGTTACTTTCCTTGTTTTATGATTATTTTCAATCATACATTAATGGGAACTTCCCTTTGTTGTTAATACAAGCTAAAAACGTTCTCCCTCTTTACCTGTTGTCTTGATAAACCAGCATAATGTACATATTTTTCACAATCATTTTCATATGCACAGAATTCACCCCGTGAGCAATCAGAGCAAAGGTATTTCCACTCCTCGCCCAGACGCCCACTGATTTCAGCTTTTATTAGCAACTGCCTTAGTGGGTTTTTTTAATACTAGGTTTTATTTGAGAGTTTACTGTGGTAATATTTCCCATTGGCAAAATTTGGCCCCTAACACACAAACTGAAGTAGCAGACTGTAAAGTTAATTATAAGTAACTTTATTTTGGTTGTGTAAACATCTGCTCTTACATCCCAGATGGAAACGCACCAACAATAACAGAGAGAAGGTTAAGAAGGTCTGTTCCAACTCTTACTGCTTACCTGTTTTCCTTTTCCTGAATAAAAGTGTTCGGTACCTCCATACATCTTTAACACTAAATCCTCAAACTGGAGTTTACTGAATCAGCATTGTCAATGGCCACATCAGTTGTTTGTTTTGGAGTTCTGTTCGTTGGTGAATGAACAAGTCCGCCAAACCATACGGCCGCATAGGTTGTTTGTTCCTCTCCTCTAATATGATCCACAGGAGCGTGTTTCTGTCCTCATATCTAAACCAGAGAACGTAATGGTCGCGGTTTTAAACACGTTAACGTTGTGAAAAGGTCCCAGTTTGGTTAGGTTTAGGCACAAACACTTGTTCAAGGTGCAGTAGGTAAGACTAGAACTAACATTCTGTCATATTTGCTGAAACTGACCCTATGTTCCAGTAGAACTACATGAAGCAGGTCATTTAAAAAAAAATCTGGCTCCTCTGGCACCACCTACAGCCTGTAGTGCGATTTGCAAAAATCCACAGCTCCCTGTTCAGATGCACCAATCAGGGCCAGATGGGGTGTCTAACTGCGTGTCAATCACTGCTCATGCACACGCATTCATTCTCCCTTTTGGGGGGAGGGGCTTATGAGGGGCTTTATCGGAAAGGGGGGAGGGACTGAGAAGTTGTCGATGGTCAAATTTCCTGGATCTTCACAATCCTACCTACAGCACCTTTAACTAAGGTGTCTATTTTACCATTAGTTAATGCAGTAATACACCTTGACTAACTGTTAATAACAGTTAACTAAGGTGTCTATTTTAACATTAGTCAATGTACTAATAAGCCTAAACTGGAAATAACAACTAACTAAAGTGTCTAACTATCATTTACTAATGTTAATGTTAATAGTTTGTAAGATGCTATTTGCATTAGTTATTAAAGTAATAAGCATCACTTAACAGTTAGTCATACAGTATTAAACATTAGGTAAATGTTAACAAACGCCTCTTGATAACATCAACTAAGGGTTTACTTGTTAATTATGGTATTTCCTAATATTACTAGGTGGTTGATAAAGCTGTTTGATAGCATGCATATCTTAAGGTTCACAACCAAGCCATCTCATTATGAGAAAACTGTTTTTATTGTATATTTACGTTATGGTTGTCCACATACTTTTGTCCACTATATTCGTCCATTTTCCAACGTATGACTTACTTTTGTTAGAGGGTGAGATCAGTGAAAAGACTCCATAGTCTCCATGCAGAGGTTTGCTTGTTCCTTTGTCTTCATGTAGACATTAACTTAAATCCCAACCTATATAAATTATTGTGCATGCTATATAAGCATTACGTACCCATAACTGGTCACTTGATTAATGTATACTAATACTGAATAAGCATTTCTAACAGTTATTAATGTAATTAATCTTCTTTACCCTTATTTAACTGTTACTAGCAGTTTGTCCAGGCTTTTTATTATATTGACTAATAGTAAAATAGACACCTTAGTTACGTGTAATTAACAGTTAGTTAAGGCATTAGCTAATGGTAAATAATGCATCAATTAATACCTTAGTTAACATGAACAAACATGAGCATTGTTAATGATGTTGTTTATTAGATACCTCATTTAACTGTAATTAACGGTTAATTCATGATTATTAATGCACCCTTATTGTAAAGTGTTACCGTCATCTCTTTAAACCAATCACAATTGTCTTGGGTGGTGCTAAGCGCCGGACGGAGCAATGGTGCCTCTGCAAAATAGTCTCGGAAGGAACTTGTTTTGGTGGAATGTATACATTCAAAGGTTGTTATAGTCGTTTTTTTTAGATGATTGTGATTGGTTTAAAGAAATGCCAATAAACCTGAGCACATTTTTCTTCCATCCCGGAATGTTGTGTAGTCATCCTTTGCAGCGCTGTAGAGGAAGGTCTGGCAATGCAAGACTACCCCTGCCATAGAACATCCTGTCTCCTACGAAAAGTCAGTGGCTGCATCTCGTAACCCTTATTTGATAGCTCCTTAGTCTATATCCTTGACCTCCCACCTTCAGAATTGCCCCGTTGTCGGCGGAAAAATTTTATGTCCTAATTTTCGGCTGGATTTCCGTTAACTAACACTTCCTTTGTGTTGGCATTCTAAACTCCGGTGGATTTGTGAGGATTATGGTTAACTGCTCCTCAGATCTCTGCAGGGTAAATCCAGACAGCTAGCTAGACTATTTGTCCAATTTGAGTTTTCTGTTGCACGACTAAAACAACTTTTGAACGTACACACGTTCCACTGAAACAAGTTCCTTCCCGAGGCTATTTTGCAGCCTCACCAGGGCTCCGTGCAGCACTCAGATGAATGTGAATGGTTTAAAGAAATGCCAATAAACCAGAGCATGTTTTTCTCCCATGCCGGAATGCTGTGTGGACTAGCCAGACCCTCCTCCGCTGCTCTGTGGAGATAGGTCTGGCAAAGCGAGACTAATAGCTCCTCGACTCCTCGGTCCTCGGCTGAACCGGAAGTTATTCTGTCCTTCCTTGGTGAAGGCTGTCTCTCAAAGCTCTTATTTCTGCCCGAAGGACTGAGGAGCGAGCATCGAGGAAGGATCATCGAGGAGCTATAGGCGAGGAAATACAAGAGCTAACGCCGCCCAAACAGCTGACGAATTCATGTGACTGTGCTTCAGAGTAAAGGACGTCTCATCCCTCTAAAACACATTTGCTTATTGCCTCTCTCCTCCCATGATTTCCTCGCGTCTCTCCAGTGCCTCCTTGGTGGGACGGACTAAAACGCAAGGAAGGAAGGCAAGAGGAAGACTCAAGGAGGCAATTTAATGGCTATGAGATGCAACCAGTGTTGGTTTCTTTTAACCATGGCAGTGATCTTACCTTAGCCAAGTTGTTTAGCTGCCTGAATCAAACAAAACCTTCGGAAAACATTAATATGAATCATGTTTCTAACTGCCAGACAACGTCTGGTGTCAAACTCATATCTGCAACTTTGAGGCACAATTTTAAACTGGACATTGTGGCACTTATTCTCCTGGATCTATACTGTGGCTTGGATTGTACATCATTAATGTAACACTATTACCTGTCTTCTACACCCTGACATAAAGCGTGAAAATCGTTTAAACGTTTTTTTTTAATGTATGTGACATGTGCTTCCTGTGTGATAGGAGAGATGTGATAAAGAGTGTGTATGTGACACGCACACACCTAGTGAAAAATGAATGTTTGGAGTTTGTGGAAATAAAAAATATTACAAGCAGCAGTGTGTGTGTGTGTGTGTGTGTGTGTGTGTGTGTTTTGAAAGCAAAAAAGGTGGTCGATAAAACACAAAAGGATAAAGGTCACTAATGATTCTTTGTTAGCAGCAGAGTCAGGATTTCAGGGTTCACCTGTGTGTCATAAATAGCTGGTAAACATCCTCAACCACTGACACCTGCATTACAGCTCAAAGGGAAGCTGAGGTGTTGCCGTAGCAACACAGGATGCTGAGTGAAAAGGCCTGTTGAACACAATGCAACAAACAAATCATTCCAGCCAATCTCAATCAGCTACCAGAGAGAAACTGTTGAGTTGAGAGTTTACGATGTTTCAGAGTTACATTTAATAGTCTCCTCAACTGGATTTATGATTTTAGGATGGGCCGATAGTAAGCACATTTTCTTTATTATGTTGCATTTCTTCCCTAATAGCTTCTTTCAGATGTATGTGTTAGTCATATTTGGAAATATCCGCTTGTTTAACCAGATAAATATGTAAGGTCTTGCATTACTTCCTTCCTTTATTTCAGAGTCTATGTAGATCATATAATTCCCAGGTGGTTGTTTAGTCTGGCATTATTTTCCTCATTATGTGAGCGTTAAGATGTGGAGAGATGCTTGGCTTGGAGTTTTGACACACAGCGGCCTTCTTAACTTAACTAAGCTTTAATGTGACTGAAGTGACTCTATCTTGGGTGTTATTGTAATATTCTTATTATTATTCTAATCACAAATAACAAAAATGTAAATAAATGTATCCCTCACTAGCTTCTGTATTTTAAGGATTATGAAAAGTCTTTCTCACCAGTATAATCTGCAATTATGAATGACATCCCCCCATTTGTGTAAGATTGGAGCCTATATCAGAGCCGTGTTTCCTGATAACCATTGATATTAGAAAATATTCTCTGACCTCTTAAATACATTTAGTCTTTCCCAAAACACAGCTTTCAATGGTCCTGAAGAGAATGCTGAAAATGTGTTTTTAACAAACGGCAACTTCTGGGACTGTGAAGCCCATGCCATAAAGCTACATTCTGGAAATGAGATAGAATGTAGCATTAAGGCGTTGACTTCACTTTTCCAAAAAAGACTCCACTCGCTTCAAAAAGAAGTCTGTTACTTTAGAAGTCTATTTCATACGTTTCATATTGAGTTTATGGTCTTAATTGCTACTTTCAAGTCTTCTTCAATACATCATGATGTTCATTTTGTAAATTATGGTCCCATTTATTTAAAAAGCAGGGGATGCTTCAGGACCTGTCAATCAGGACAGCTAACCAATGCTAACTTGTTTTGGCTGTTGTCCATGTTTTCATCTAAACTTTGACCCTCTCACTGTGTGTTTTCACTTCAAAGTTAAATTGGAACATTTTGGTTGCCTAAAAATGTCTTTTTCCGCATTTAGTAGCACTTTCAACCAAAGCTAGCTAGCTGGCGCCAATGTTAGCTGGTAACTTAAGGGAAAGTCTGCCAATTGTACATGTAGTTAAATGGCGCCAGTTCCAGGAGGTCCGCATCTCCCCGCTGGTAAATCTCCACTGGATGACTCACTTCAGAAGGGTTGAAACTTTGTCTTTTTAGCGTTTCGCTTAGCACAGCACCATTGAAACCATAGACATTAGCTTAGTCGCGTCATCCAGCCAAGCCCCACCCCTTTTCTCCAAATATGGTCACTTCTGGCTCCAAAATACCAAGATGGCGATGGCCAAAATGCAAACTCCTGGCTTCAAAACAGCAATTTACAAACCAATGGGTGACATCACTGATGCTACTTCCATTATTTTTACAGTTTATGGTTTAAACTGACAATAGAAATGTTTTGTTTTTTAAGTATACAGAATGAAAAGGAAGCCTAATGTGCAGAAAACAGTGGGCAGCCTTCAGCTTGCTGCCCTTTATGATTCATGTTAGTGGGCAGAAATCCGAGAGTAGACAAGCACAAATTAAACTTTAGATCAAGCAGTGGTGGTTTCTATATGTTTGATGAATATGCACTTCATCTATGGGGATTGTCATGATTTCTGTATAAGACCTACTGTACATGTTCATTGTCTGTGTGTTCATCTGTATGTTTTATTTTCTTACTTTCTAATTTATACATCATCAAGCATTTTACATAAAACATCACTTAACAGAACATGTTGATGAAAGACTTCAACACATTATTGAAATGTAGTTTTTTCGGCTTGTCTTGCACCTTCTGGAGTTTCTTAAGAAGCTCTTAAGCTCCTATACAGTAGTTCAATTCAAATTTTATTTATAGTGTCAAACAACAACAACAAGAGTTATCTCAGGGCACTTTACAGATAGAGTGGGTCTAGATCACACTCTATAATTTACCAAGACCTAACAATTTCCCCAAGAGCATGCAATGGTGCGACAGCAGGGAGGAAAAACTTCCTTTAAAGGTCCCATGGCATGAAAATTTCACTTTATGAGGTTTTTTAACATTGATAAGAGTTGCCCTAGCCTGCCTATGGTCCCCAAGTGGCTAGAAATGGCGATAGGTGCCCTGGGTATCCTGCTCTGCCTTTGAGAAAATGAAACCTCAGATGGACCAATCTGGAATCTTTCCCCTTATGAGCTCATAAGGGGAAAGGTTACCTCCCCTTTCTCTGCTTTGCCCGCCCAGAGAATTTGGCCCACCCATGAGAAAGAGACATCATGGCTTTCAAACGAGCAAAGTGGCAGTTGGTCAAGGCCACACCCCCACTCTCCACCTTGCCTCCCCCTCTCTCTCCTCCTCAATAGCATCACACACAGAAATGGCACATACAAGGAAAGCTCATTGTGGGACTGGCTCTAGTGGCTGTAATTCTGCACCAAGGCTGAATTTCAGGAAAGAGACTTAAGATACAGTATTAGGGGACCACTAAGGTCTATATAAAAGAGACTTCAGATACAGTATTAGGGGACCACTAAGGTCTATATAAAAGAGACTTCAGATACAGTATTAGGGGACCACTAAGGTCTATATAAAAGAGACTTCAGATACAGTATTAGGGACCACTAAGGTCTATATAAAAGCATCCAAAGAGCACCATGTCATGGGACCTTTAAACAGGCAGAAATGTCGGACAGACCCTGACTCTAGGTGGGCGTCCATCTGCCTCCACCAATAGTAGAACCAGGTCTAAATGCCCTACCAAAAACTTGAGGGGATAAACTTTAGGTTCTCTTTGAAGGATTGCTGGCCCCTTGTATCTGCTTCAGTTGTTCAGAAGGACTTTTAGGGGGATCTGTCACATACACAAATGACTGATCCTTTTCATTCCACATTATTACTACGCACAGAGACTCTGGTTACGGGACCCACCCCCACTCATCCCTTTGGACACCTGGGCCTCAGTGCGCCGGCATGTTTGGTAATCCCTCCATGTCTCTGGCTTGTTAGCACACTACTGTTAAATACTTAAGGGGGAAATTATCTCTCACAAGCATGCAATTTGCAACTTTACCCTATTGGAGGTGAAGAGGATGTTTGTATTGATGGGTGACTCAGCAGTAAACACTAACAATGGAAAAGAAATAAATGGGGTGTGATAATGACCAAGGTTTGAAGTAATGGAGTGTGATGGGTCCCAACCTGAGATGTCCTACAGTACAAGGGTTTATTGATGGATGTCGTCTGGTACAAGAACCTGTTTACCTCAATTATGAACATACCATGACTAACACACACACACACACACACACACACACACACACACACACACACACACACACACACACACACACAAAATGGCATGCACATTTAAGTAGCCACATCAGTACACAAATAGTGTGTACAGGCTCAATTAGAATATTTCCACCACCTTTAAAGCTACATTGTGTAAGAATTTCTACTCCTACTCCTAGAGGTAAAAAAGCTGAATTTATGAATTATTCAGACTAATAATAAAGGTAGGATAATCACATAAGGGTATATGTCAACGTTCAGTTAGGATACTGTTTCGAAACATTTCGATTTTATTTTTCAAATGCAAAAAATTTAAATAAAACACACACAAAGAGATCCGATCTTTAGTCGTACTTGGGATGCCGTTGTATGGAATCATACTATATTCTCAGAAAGGCGAAGCACTGCTAGTTCTGATACTTAGGCGGAGTGATATGCTTGCAGCACCTGAGAAGCCCCGTGATGAGGAGCAGAGAGTAGCAGTGCTTCGCCTTTCTGAGAATATAGTTCCCAGTATGTATACGGTTAGAAGATGGCTGTGTCTCATGTGACCTTGTTATTTGTACACGCTGTGACTATACAAATCACAACATGTAAATAGGAACATGTTGGCGTTATTTTGTCACTTATTAGGAGCAGTAGGCTAGTTGGAGCTGGTTACCTTCAGGATCTGTGCTAAGCTAGGCTAGCGGTGGGGGGGTCAGACAGAGTTACGACACAAACAGAGATGAGAAGGGTATGTATGGACTTATCTAACTCAGGGGGATACGGGGAATAAGACAAAGTCTCAATAAATCGGCGTGTTCCTTTAAGAGTTAAGAGTAGGTTAAGAGTAAATATTGGGTTTTGTCCTCCCCTTTCTTTCACTTTAATTATCTCTGAAGAAATGCTCAGATTATTCTGCTGTACATCTTAGTCTTGAACATTACTAATTTATAAGGGTCAGCTTTGTCTTATTTTTAGCACACCTCTTTTATTCCACCAACTACCTTATCCACTCCATCACTTCCTCTACTTTGTCTCTACATCACCTCGCCCCAGGGGAAATCATGGTCACTTTTCACACAGTTAGGCTGCTGTGGTTATCATAAAGTGGTGGATTTAACCAGATACGGGATGGGGATTAGGAAGGTCTCGTTTTGGTCATGGGGAAAATGTAAGCTTCAGATGGACCTTCATTACTGGCAGCATTGTCATATTAATATTATGATGTGTGTGGAGTGTATTAAATGTAACAGAGAGACAATATTACTGCCCTTCTCAGAGTAGAAAATTAACCCATAATGGAAGCTAAAGATGACTCCCCTCACTTCAAAAGAGCAAATTAAACACTGCATCGTCCTTCCATTATGACTGGGTACTGTCCTGCTAGCACGGTGTGTATCTCTGCTTCTCAGATTGATTTGACACACGTCCAGACACGGAATCAACAACACAACACACCCAGGACACATTTTAAGCAGCTACTAATTCAATGTGATTTGATTCAGGCCTGTTAGTGCAATGAAATACAAACTAAGCTTTTGGGGGATTGGAAGGATTCTGTAAATGAAAATGAGCCAGTCTTTTGTTCTTTCAGCAATTAGACTGTTGAATGAGAGAGACAGTACAAAAACAGCATCTGATGGTATTTTGTTCTGGGCTATGAGAATGACAATCCGTATACAACGTTTGTATGGTGCAATGTACGTATGTATGTGTATCTATATATGTATTTATATGTCTATGTATGTATGAATGTATGTATGTGTATGTATATATGTGTATATATAAATATACATATATATATATATATATATATATATATATATATATATATATATTTATGTGTATATTTCTTTATTTAACCTTTCTGTTGTCTTCCCGTCGACCAAGCAACTTGTACCGGGTAAAAACTTAAAATTAACACTTTTTTAGATGCTTTTTCTGTGCTTTTTTCACTACCACAGGATTCACCATTAACATCAACTTATTGCCACTAGTTTAACACTTTTTTTTGTTGGAATTCATAGTCAATAAACCGCATTTATATGAAATTATAGCCTACCTAATTTTTTGTTAAAAATTATGAATTATTTCAACAAATAGTTACGATTGAGTTGATAATCACAGCCTGTCAAAGTTTAGTCAGGATACTGTTTAGAATCCATTTCATTGTTTTTTCATGTGCTATAAAATTTAATAAAACATCCAACATTCAATGAAAGCAGTGATCTGATCCTTAATTTTATTTGCGAAGAAAGTGAACCATAAATGTTATTTTTGGAATTTGTTTGAAAGAAACCCAAATTTCTGATGTAGAAACTTTGAAAACGGGTTAAATTTGACATGAGGATAACATGAGGGTAAATAGTGGATTATAATGCTGTTCATATTCTCAGGGATCATGTAGCCCACTGCACATTAAGTGGATGAAAGCGGGGGGGGAATGGCATATGGAATATTTATGTATTCATATTTATATCAATATTTATATTTGTATCTGTTTTTTTACTGTTTTGGGTATGTTTGTGTATCTGCACCTTGACCACCCGAATTTCCCTATTTTGGGATAATAAAGTTTACCTTGACCTTGGTTACATCTGATATATTTAGGGATGGGTGGCCTATCGTTACGATACTGCTTATCAATAGCGATACTTATTGATACTCTTGTACTACTCTCCTTAATTTGGTGTAAAAATAAAGACATAAAAAGACAAAGTTATTTATTTATTTTTACTTTTTTGCAGAAATAAGTTACATTACATTATATTTCATTAAGCTGACGCTTTTATCCAAAGTGACTTCCAATAAGTGCATTGAACCATGAAGGTACAAACTGAGTACAGCAGGAATCACATAGAAGTACATTAGCTTCAAATAAGCCAAACTACAAAGAGCCACATAAAAGTGCAAATTATTTTTTATATTCTTTTTTTTTTCTTTATAACCTTGATCTTCTTAACCAAGGTGCAGTCGGAAGACATTTGCGGCGAAAGATGTGTAGACTTTCAGCTGTTTTTTCGTCAGGAAATCACTTTCAGAATAATGTTTCAGTATATTCAATAAATTATTATTTGCTGTGTATAAAATAACACAGGATTCAGGACTTCAGGATTGTAGTCTCGCTTTGCCAGACCTTCCTCCACAGCGCTGCGGAGGAAGGTCTGGCTAGTCCACACAGCATTCCTGGATGGGAGAAAAACGAATTTCCGGTCAGCAGTAACTGATCTATATAAATCTGGTACTTTCTGGATCCAGTTAAATGTTGCTTTTTCAGTTTAGCTCACCCACTAGTTGCCTGTGCATACTGGGTTCCACTTAGGTGAGGTGGGGTGTTAAGGTGCCTTCAGGAAAAGGGGAGACAGAGGAAGGATATTGCAGTTTGCTGTGAGGTTGGTGGGTTTTATTTCATGCCATTTGTTTGGGTATGTTTTTTTGTTTTTGTTTTATAAATGCCACAATTTTGCACTTCTCCAGCTTCATGTCCGGCTTTATAAAATTCCCTGTGTAAAAGTTTCCGGTGCCCCACCACTTCAATGACTTTTGCATAAGGTGGTGTTGTGACACTGATCATTACCTGATCACTGTGACAGAGGGAACTGGGTCTGAAATGTAACGTGTAGGAAAACTTTAGTTGGCTCCACATAGACTAGCGCTAGTACCAAACAGTGATATTATCAGTGATAAGACATGGCTTCAATGCCTTTTTGTTTTTGTTTTAATAACTACTAAACATAAGAAAATAAGAATAAGAAAAATCTAATGTCCAGCGACATCAAACAACAAGAGCTTTTTTAGAAAGGCTTACATTTTTGAAGGTATATTTACCTACTTGAAAAATCTGAAGTGAGAATCTAACTGTGTTATAAAGGCAAGCTGTTCAGTAAACCCCTGTGAAGTGTAATAATGAAGGAGCAGTGACCAGCCGCATCTGCCTCCGTTTGTTTCTAATAGACGCCCAGCACAAAGACACAGCTTGCATTTAACCCAGACCAGCTCTCATCATCAGTGGGGTTTTTTTCAGGTCCTTTATAGCCGGCTCAACTGTGAAAAGAGCTCTCATTTACTTTATCTTGTTTCTCTCCATTGTCTCTGAAAGTACTTAGCCTAAAGAAGAAGCTGCAGCTCTCACATCCACACGCACACTCCCTCTCCCTCTCTGTACCGTGTGACCCAGTGTGGGCTGACCCTGACATTTCCCTCTCCTCTAATGCTCTTTAAATGGGCTGCAGGGCAACTGGCGTCTTGTATGGCTCCACAGGCAGCCATTATGAGGCAAAGAGCAAAACCAGAGGGCAAGGCAAGACATTACCTCTCCAGGCTGCTCCCCAGCTCTCGTTTATTCTTCCTCCCAGGCTCCCTCTCTGTCTCTGGCTCTCTCACACATACACACTCATACACACAGTTACTCAGGTAATGTACGCTGTTATGTAGCTCAAAATTATAGACAGGTAGAGAGGGGGTGGGTATTCTTATCATTAGAGGTCCATGCACCACAGGTTCTGGAAGCCCATTATTCTGCTAAAACAGCTTGTGAGCCATTATGTTTCAGCCTTCACTGGTTTGTTCCTTACTTAAAGCTGAGGTAGGCAACCCCCCCCACCCCAATCCATTGGCCTAGACTGCTGTCACTTGGCTGCCTGTTCTGCCAATCTTCCCAGCCCTTGTCACATGACCAATTAATGTTTCCATGACGACTATCCAAAATGCTGATAACATGGAACCAGCACTGGAAAGTGTCTCGACTATAGAAAATGTGTATTGTATTCAGATATAAAATGTGTTTAAAAATTAAACAAGTGAAACTAATAATTAATGTGATGTTTTATTTAGCAGAATTACATTGTGTTGTTCTATCTTATCCAATATTTCCTATATTTCTATGCATCTAAGCAGATTTTCTATGCGGTATTCTGATAAAATGTCCCCCCACCATAGGGCCCTCTGTGCCACCCCACTTTCAAAATCCTGGAATCACCCCTGCATCAGGACTATGAGCCCACAAAGCTAGTTGAGGAAGTTTAGCATTAGACTGGACTTATATGCAAACTTTGGTGATTTTTCTTGCATGGGAGAGCAGATTTCACTGTAAGAAGAAGAAGAAGATGAAAAGAAAATCGGCAAATACAAAAAACCCAAACTGTGGGCAACATACCCCAGCATGTCAGAACATGACAGAAGGCATACACATTCGGAGGAGCCACTAAGGGGCTAGCCACACCAGTGAACCCACATAGTGGTCAGATTCATCTACCAACCCTTGTAGCTCTACAAGGGTTGGTAGATGAAGGCTCAGGTTTGTCTTGGACCAGCTCTTAGTTACGCTGTTATAGTTTTAGACTGCCGGGGGAATTCCTTTGATCCACTGATCTCCTCTCTCCTCTCTCTCTCCATCTGTGTGCATTCATGTCCCAGTAATGCTTGTTACTAACTTAGGCCCTGTTTACACGACAACGCTCGCGGGTGAAAATGACAACATATTTTATCAGATGTGCCTTTCGTTTGGACGGCGACAGCGTTTTTGGGGCTTAAAAATGCAAAAAAGTGAAACCACCTCCAGAGTGGAAGTCCTAAAAACGCTCCGATCTGCTCACGGTGGCACCCCATATTTCGTTACATAAATCAAAATATAGAGTGATTACTCGCCCATGGCCACCCGGCCGTTGGGTATCCACAGCCTGCCTATACTTGGTCCTGATGGCTTTCAGCTTTGATGATATCTGACTTTGACAGATAGCGTCTTTGTCGTGTGGATATGACATCCCCCAAGGAACAGAATACTGCTGAAGACATTCGGTCCATATGTCTATATATTTTGACTGGCAGGACTCCCAGTCCACGCCCTGTTGTGCCTTTGTGGCTTTGTAATCTAAGGTTGTTTCCTCGTCTGTCCAGACAAAATTGTCAGCTTTTGTTGTTCCTAGACCTACTCTATCTGTAAAATGTCTTGAGTCTAGAAGCTTGATTTTGATTGGATTTACTTTATTATCGGAACATGTTTTCCGAAATGTGTCTAGCGTGATGTAGTGACTACTTGCAGGTTGTGCAGTAGCTATCGTTGGATGTGGTTTGTTTTGTTTATGTCAAAATGGACAGAAATTATGAATTTGGGCTAAATAACATGTTAACCATAAGCATAACCTAGTGCAGCAGTGACGTTTGGACTTTTGTTGGCGGTTGTATCATGGTCTCGCTCCTTGTCGTATGTTCTTAAGTTCGTGTTATTATCCCTATTGCTCCCATTACTCTCATATACTATTAATAATGCCAGGGCAACAATGACAACTTTCCACATCAGTGTGATTAATCCCATCTCATCTCAACTCATATTATCTCCTCTTTGTTCCCCAAAGCCCTTTACATTCATCCATCAACCATCCATCCATCTATCCCTCCTTTCCTCCTTCCATCAAAGTGGTGCCAGGGGTCATGATAATAAAACCCAGGACTCATGATGTAATTATTATTACATACATTCCAATTTAAATGCTAATGGTTCTGGTAAGTATTAGGTATATTAAACAAAAAACACACATGCATGTACGCACACATGTGGCTATGAAAGCCAACATTCCAGCAAGCCAGCAAGTACAGTACAAATGGATGGACGGCTACATGGATTCACACTCATGTACGTACACACACACACACACACACACACACACACACACACACACACACACACACACACTTATTAATACTAAGAGGAAATTCCCTAATTATAATGAAGTCTGTGATAGCTGGCTAGCCCTCTCAGTCATTAGTGTGAATACATTTCCCTTAGGTAATTATGAACATATTTCAACCCTGTGATTAAAAGATGATTCCTGATTTTTCTTTTTGATAATGGTGCTAAAAGAACATAGTCCCAAGGGTTTTACTTCGACGGTCACTGACCACACCCTTATCAGAGTGATGCCTGCCTGGTGTACCTCTGGATTGATTGACCCCTTGTGTGGCTGTATCTCTGTCTCACATAGGAGCTTGATGTTTGTGAAAGAACATCAGTACTTCCAGTCTGAGAGACCCTTCAGGGCCACAAGAAGCTCATCACCAGCGCCAGATGTGCTTAAGGCTGCCGATATCTAAGTCACAGGCACGGAGGGGGGCTGACAATTTTGGTTTCTTCCTAGAAGGGAATGCACTTTCATCCAACGCACAAAGATGCCTGCCAGAAGCCTTGATAAGACTTCACATTGAAGGATGCCAGACATCTAACCAGGAAGTCGAGATAGACTTGCTGAAATAGGAATGTTTTGGAGACCAGAATTTGATTCCACGACACAGCAGTTTAGTTATCTTGTGGCCTGTAGATAAAAAGAGTTAAATAAAACAAAAGTACTTTTTTTTTTTAATTTACTTTTTTTTTTCGATTGCTTAAGCACTATTTTGAAAACAGGGACCAGTTTTTCAGAACACTCCACACAATTAGCACAACCACACACCCAATCAGCAGAACACCTCAGACCCTTTGCAAAATGAAACGCTCTTGCAAAAACTATACACTAATTTATGAAAATCATATTTTGTTACCATGTAAAACACACATTGCATATGACTTAATTCTGTTTGAACCAGTTACACACTGCTAACCTAAAGCAATTCTACTTCTCTAAATGTTGACTACAAATGTATTAGACACATTGAAATAATTGCTGATTACTGACTTTGGCATGCCTTATTTTTCTTGAGCTATTAGATGATATGATATATGATATGAATAAAAGTGTAACTGGGAGAATGAGACTCTGAAACTGGTATGCTAGAGAGAAGACATATCACTCTGTTGGTTTTAACATGTCCTCATACCTAAACAACAGAATAGGTTAATTGCCAATGACTCCTAAAATAATATATATGACCGTTCTATTTAAAGCAACACCAAAAATTATTTTGTACATTAAAATAATGTTTCCAAAATCATTTCAGTGGTTCATCAACTCGTAAGAGGGTGAACGGCACTTCTGTATTCGCTTTGTGGCCCTCTATCGGCTATAACCGCACCATGCAAGTTTGCCAGATCAGGTAGTGGATCTGTAGTTTGAATGAGACATACGACAGCGATAATGGACAATTCCACTTCCAACCTGTAGGGGGGGCGAAGAGGAAAAGTGCTTTGGTGTTGCTTTAAAAGGGCACTATGCAGTTTTTGCCATTTCTTCGCTTTTTGCTCACAGGTTTCTCTATAGAGCTCCCCCTACAGGTTTCTCTATAGAGCCTCGCTACAGGTTTCTCTATAGAGCCCCCCTACAGGTTTCTCTATAGAGCTCCCCCTACAGGTTTCTCTATAGAGCCTCGCTACAGGTTTCTCTATAGAGCTCCCCCTACAGGTTTCTCTATAGAGCTCCCCCTACAGGTTTCTCTATAGAGCCTCGCTACAGGTTTCTCTATAGAGCCCCCCTACAGGTTTCTCTATAGAGCCTCCCTACAGGTTTCTCTATAGAGCTCCCCCTAGAGGTTTCTCTATAGAGCCTCCCTACGTGCTCCCCTACAGGTTTCTCTATAGAGCCCCCCCTACAGGTTTCTCTATAGAGCCTCCCTACAGGTTTCTCTATAGAGCCCCCCTACAGGTTTCTCTATAGAGCTCCCCTACAGGTTTCTCTATAGAGCCCCCCCTACAGGTTTCTCTATAGAGCTCCCCCTACAGGTTTCTCTATAGAGCCTCCCTACAGGTTTCTCTATAGAGCCCCCCTACAGGTTTCTCTATAGAGCTCCCCTACAGGTTTCTCTATAGAGCCCCCCCTACAGGTTTCTCTATAGAGCTCCCCTACAGGTTTCTCTATAGAGCCCCCCCTACAGGTTTCTCTATAGAGCCCCCCCTACAGGTTTCTCTATAGAGCCTCCCTAAAGGTTTCTCTATAGAGCCCCCCCTACAGGTTTCTCTATAGAGCTCCCCCTACAGGTTTCTCTATAGAGCTCCCCCTACAGGTTTCTCTATAGAGCCTCCCTAAAGGTTTCTCTATAGAGCTCCCCCTACAGGTTTCTCTATAGAGCTCCCCCTACAGGTTTCTCTATAGAGCCTCCCTAAAGGTTTCTCTATAGAGCCCCCCCTACAGGTTTCTCTATAGAGCTCCCCTACAGGTTTCTCTATAGAGCTCCCCTACAGGTCTCTCTATAGAGCTCCCCCTACAGGTTTCTCTATAGAGCTCCCCCTACAGGTTTCTCTATAGAGCCTCCCTACAGGTTTCTCTACAGAGCTCCCCTACAGGTTTCTCTATAGAGCCTCCCTACAGGTTTCTCTATAGAGCTCCCCCTACAGGTTTCTCTATAGAGCCTCCCTACAGGTCTCTCTATAGAGCTCCCCCTACAGGTTTCTCTATAGAGCTCCCCCTACAGGTTTCTCTATAGAGCTCCCCCTACAGGTTTCTCTATAGAGCCTCCCTACAGGTTTCTCTATAGAGCCTCCCTACAGGTTTCTCTACAGAGCTCCCCCTACAGGGTTCTCTATAGAGCCTCCCTACAGGTCTCTCTATAGAGCTCCCCCTACAGGTTTCTCTATAGAGCTCCCCCTACAGGTTTCTCTATAGAGCTCCCCCTACAGGTTCTCTATAGAGCCTCCCTACAGGTTTCTCTATAGAGCCTCCCTATAGGTTTCTCTATAGAGCTCCCCCTACAGGTTTCTCTATAGAGCTCCCCCTACAGGTTTCTCTATAGAGCCTCCCTACAGGTTTCTCTATAGAGCCTCCCTACAGGTTTCTCTATAGAGCTCCCCCTACAGGTTTCTCTATAGAGCTCCCCCTACAGGTTTCTCTATAGAGCTCCCCCTACAGGTTTCTCTATAGACCCCCCATACAGCTTCAGAATAGATATTTGGCAGCTCTTATGTTTACTTGTGTCTGACTCCTCTCTTGGTCAGTCTACCGTTTCCTCTTTCTCTGTTCCTCCGACAATGCTTTCCTAGCTTTCTGCTTTTTTTTTGCCGGCTCAGCCATGACGATAGTGTGAAAAACTCCATCGCTACCTTGTTAGCCGGTTCCTGAATGGGCTTATGTGTGCAGTGCTGTGAAGCAATTAGTTACATGGCGAGACCTGATATCACGGGATACTACCTGACGCTGAGGCCGGCGGCTCGCCAGCCGAAAGTTGCAAGGGTGGAAAAAAGTCATATAACCATTCCAATGACTCCAAAGCTGTTCAATTAAGGTAAATTAAGCTAAAAAAAACTGCATATTTCCCCTTTAACAACATGATACGGCCGCACAGTGGCCATTTTAAAAGATGTGACGCTAACATGTGACCGCAGTGGCAGTTTTAATCGCGTGACCGTTCTATTTCTTAACAGTCACAGTTTTAACCTGTTTTTAACAGATAGTTAACATAACTTTTTTTTCCCGTTTCACAGTGTTTAGGGCAACCTAAATACTACTCTCAAAGAGCCTGAAGTTGACGTGGAAAACTGCAGCTTTACGTAATGAAGAATGAACTGTTAAGTATGCATTCTTTTGCAGCTAAACCTGTATGCCTCATTCAGTCACGCTAAACCTGTATGCCTCATTTGCAATGAAACGATCGCTGTTGCAAAAGACTAGAACCTTAGGCATCATCATCAAGAATGAAGAACGCATACATGTTGATGACGTAATTCACATGCATATTAAGTAGCCATGTGGATTTGTTGTGGTCTTATAATACATCCATGGATTTACCGCTCCAGTGGAGAGGATGGTTTGTTTACGCCAGCAGCTAAGTTAACAAGAACTCCCTGCGGAATGTTACCTGCTGTGAATGCTCGAAATGCTAAATACTAGAACACTTTTTTCCTCTTCACATTTTCGGAATTCTTTATTATTCTGTTGGCCGACTGTCGTTTTCTGTGTGAGGACGGTCTGGCAAATACATGAAATGGTATTTTGATGATCTGGGTGTCAGAACGCAGAGTCACTCACTAAAACATTCCCATAATCTTTACTGGCATGTGAGTGAAGAGCTGCACTGTAGAGCCCTGCTGTAAACAGTTTTACCTTTGTAGCCGGGTGGTGAATTTATTGCAACACCCTCATCACATTTATTTCTGGTTACTTACAGTATGTATTTTGTGTTGTCAGTATGTAAGAAATGTGCATATGTTTGGTTGTTTGCTGGCAGAAGGTACATTTATAGTAAGTTATTTCAGCCACTAGGTGGCGGTGTCACACGCCAAGTAGTTGCACGGTGCGTCTTGGTCGCTGTCTTGGTTTTTTTCGGGGCCAATAAGGGAAGAAGCACGGTGGAAACATTGTGTGAAATAAATAGATGAGATTGACTTTGGATGGATGTCGATGGATTCATGTGTAGCGGCCGACGCCAGTGTTTCCATGTGTTAGCAAGACAGAGTGACAAGTGTGTGAAGTTGTGCGCTCCCTGGTGAAGCCCGTCTTTTAAGAGTCTGTATTCTGGGAAATTTTCCTAACCACTGCTGTATGTTTTGGATTATTTGGTTTGAATTATTTTTGGTTTTGGCCTTTCTGTCAAAATGCAAGGAACTGCCAAATAAACGAACCCCGAAGAAGTTATTGTGTCCTGTGTGGGTCGAAGTTCAGCAGGCTACACCTTTAATACATAGTGCAGTTTGTTACTTTCACTGTTCTACCTGACCATGAACCCCTCCCCACCTCCAATGCTATAAAAATGAAAACTATATAAAACTTCAGAAATGAAAACTTTGAGTCTTCTTGAGAATTGATGTACCTTCAATTTTCCTTTGACTGGTGAAGACAGCACAAAAGCACCCACACAACACTCTCAGAAACATGTGTGCACACAGAGGTGACAGAAGCAGTAATCAACTTTGGTATGTTTAGGATGAATGGTTGTCCTGGGAACAGGTAGAAATAGAGAAGCAGGCGAGGGAACAAGAAGGATGGAGTTACTGCATGTTTCTAAAAGAGGGATGTGTGTGTGTGTGTGTGTGTGTGTGTGTGTGTGTGAGAGAGAGAGTGTGTCATCTCCAGAGAGCTACCAGAACCGTGCCTCGCAGCCCTTCACTGATTAAGAAAATACAGAAAGTGCTCCCTATAACCACCAACTCCCACACCCAGGCAACATATTGCCAAACACAATCCACCCTGCACATTCAAATCACACAGAGAGGACGTACATTTCAGCTATCAGTGCTATTTCTGTACAGTAGTACCGGTACCGTACATCAAAAATCCCATTTCTTTTAGTGAGACATGATGATAGAGATTGACAAAGTGCAGAGCATGATTAAAGTTTAAGCATCATTTATCCTGAATAGTAATGCACTTCTTATATTCTTATATTTGCCAGCATGACCGAACTATGGCAGAAGCAAAATCTTAACAAATAACCATAGACTGTAAAAATAATGGCTATAGGGAGCCCGGATAGCTCAGTTGGGCTCCCATATATAAAGGTTTACTCCTCGACGCCCTTTGCTGCATGTCATTCTCGCTCTCAACAAATGTTTATTAACAAAAAGTTACGCACTAAAGCTTTGAGTCACTATATATACACTTCACCATTAGATAATTATTAGATTTAGATTTGTTAGATAACAAATGTGACAAATGCTACAGGCACCGCCAGATGACGGTCCTTTCAGGGGCTGTGGTAGTGGAGTTTACCCAGAAAAAGTGAGCGTCATGCGGCGCTGACAGTTAAGTTTAGGCACCAAAATGATTAGTTAAGTTTATAAAAAAGATGGTGGTTTGGATTAAAACACTCCAGAGGAACAAACAAGTGTTTCCTGGGTGAAAGTAATTTGTTTTTCGCCGCATAGTGAACTCCGCTCTCTGGCTTGAAAACATTGTGTTTTATGTTGACACCAAATTGTGCTATTTCATTTTGATATTTTCCATTGAATACTGAAGTTCATAAATAAGTGTTTGGCATGGCAGGCCGAGGGGCTCTATATCCATGGTATTGGTAGGGGGATTTAATTCTTGCATGTTTTGCACCCTGCATATACGTACATTCACACATTCAACAGCCCATTGTAATGAGGACATTCCATTCATTCATTCATTGTCTATGTAGCCGCAAACTTAACACTCATCACAAAAGCCTAAACCTCCCTGCTTCTCTGAAAGGAGAGGGAGAGAGAGCAAAACCACTGTGTCCAATAAGTACAAAATGGTGTCCCTGCCTGTCTGCTCGATTTCCATGGCCTCTAATGCCAGCAACAACTCCACCAACTGTGACCAAACAATCTTGTTAGTTTCCCCCCACAACCGCATTCTCTTCTGTGTCTTACAAGGAAAGTGACCGCCCTTCCCTACAACTGCTTTCAGTTCAATTAGCACGCTGGAGACAGGATTATTAAGATTATTTTCCCCTACACACGTTATTTATGTTGTAAAAGTGCAGTGGGTTTATATCTAAACTATTCCATTCAATATGTTTGTTCTCAATAGTTTCAGTCAAACAATTTTTCCATTTTAATAGCATATTTTAATTGGGTTACAATTCAAGTTTTTAAAAATAAGAAAATAAATTACTGCCAGAGATTCAGTTTTCACTATAATAATGATTCATGTTTAATATCACTCTCTGTTATATCATTTTGATTTTAATTTCACATTAATGAAAACATCTAGGGATTTATGAAGTCAAATTGCATTAAAAGTCACATATTATGCTTTTACGTGTTTTATATCATATCTACAATGTTATAATGTTGGTTAAAGTTGAGTTATTTTAGACAAATCCCTGTGAGCTTAAACGTTTAGATTTCCAACTGTTCTGAAAGCTCCAGTTTCAACAGTTTTTTCTACTCTCGGCTAAGTGTTCCGCAACTCTAAGCCGGCCTTCTATGATTGGTCATCTGCTCCAGGTAGGCAGGACTGGAGTGTTTTTTTCAAGCCACTGCGGTGGTGTTAACATTGTACATCAACGGCAGTAAACACTGTCACCTTGGCTGCCAGTGTCATTAAATTCTCCCCAATTCCAGGTGACATTACTCCTAAATATTTCTGGTTATGTAGTATTTGGTTTAAAAGCCTTTATTTTTGACGGTAGAAAGTGCTGCTATATTCTATTACTGTCCACTGCTAACTAAAGTAGGTACAGGGCAGTAAAGGTTGTCATCTTGGCTGCTAATGTTGTTAAATTCTCCCCAATTCCGGGTCGCATTACTGCTGAAACATGTCTGATTGGGTAGTGTTTGGTTCAGAAGCCTTTATCTGCTGTATTTTGACGGTAGAAAGTGCTGCTTCGTTCCATTACAATCTAACATAAGCATACTGCTAACTATTACATAGCTACATGCTAATGCGACATAGCTGTAATCTTTGCCAATGCTGGTCATTTCTCCCCAATTTCGGGTCACTTTACTGCTGGGACATGTCCGGTTGTGAAGTATTTGGTTAAGAAGCCTTTATTGGTGATTGTTCACGGTACAAAGTCCTGCTATATACTCCAGGCTCCAGAGAGTCCAGGAAGCGCGCTGGCCAATCAGAGCAGACTGGGCTTTGTCGGGAGGGGGGCTTAAAGAGACAGGCACTCCTACAGAGCATCTCATACAGAGAGTGAATACAGGTGCATCAGCCATGGGCAGTATGAGAAAAGTAAAGTGTTTTATTTAACATTAAAGCATGTAAACATGTTCTAGTACAACCACAAAATGCAAGTATAATCCTGAAAATGCTATATAATAGTTGCCCTTTAAAACACAACCAGAGACAAGTTCATTGCTCTTTCCAATTCAGTGTACTCTGCAATGCCATTTTGTTAGAATTTTGTTTGAAGTGTTAAAACATGCAAAGCATCTTATAACTATGTTCCATTTGACAGTTTCCATTGTATGTTGTTCCCTGAAACAAACTGATAATCTGCTAAGGGCACTATCAAAAGTTTTTCAAAAAGTGCACCTTTTTGCAGTTTTTCTCTTATTTTGTATTCAATTATGAGGTTCAAATACTTCATTTTGATGTCCTTGGCCTCACATATTTTGCTCTCTGTGCATAAAGTTAGTTGCATGGATTGTTAATACATTAGACGTTAGATTGTTACATGTTGCGTGCCAGTTAACACATTCACAGAAATGGGGCTTTTATCAATATTAGGGCTAGGCCTTTGGGGTCTTTCATACCACCCAAACCCCACCCTGTCTACGGGCCTGCAGAATTCAGACTTGCTACAAGATTATTCCCTTCATTCAAAGTGGTTTTACTTCCAGTTCAATGGCAGTCCACATCTGGCTTTTGATGGGATGTTGAAACTGTATTCAGTAGCAGATGAACCACAGGAGACTGAAATAAGCAGCACTGTTTTAGCATAACTCATTATCGACCACTAAGTTGCCCTCCAGTGCTACACACAGCCACTCATGCGGCAGCACTAAAGAGTCTTATTTTTTCGTATTCCTATTTATGTGTAATGTGGTGTATGTATTATACATGGTGCTGTGAATTCATTTGGACCGCTCTGTGTTGCTGAAGATTGTATTGGGCATTTTCCAATGATGCAAGCCGAAGATGAGAAATTATATCTTGTATGACTTGTATGACACACACACACACACACACACACACACACACAGACACACACACACAAACACAGACACACACACACACACACACACACACACACACACACACACACACACACACACACACTGCTGCTATTACACTTGTCAGTTGTTATTTGTTTGGTTTGGTGTTTATTTCTGTTTCCATTTATGAACATGAGAATTGTAATTATGCTATTTCAAGATAATGCACTGCACTATACGGACATGTCAATTTCCCCGCTGAAATATTTTCCAAATCTTAAAAATGAGGCAAAATTGGTAAGGAAAACAGCTTTTCCAATTGCATATGAATTAAACAAAACAAAAGAAAATACAATCCAGCCACAAGCTCTTGTGGTACTCAAGGCCACAGGCCAGATAATATGAAAGTATAAATACAAGCTTCAATACAGTGTTTGAAGGAGAGAACCTATTGTGTTCCTATTTGTTCCTGACTTTTGGGAAAGTGAGAGTGTAACTAAATGATGTACAACACATTTCTATCCTAAGCTTGCTTTGATAAAGTGCACATAATATATATATATATATATATATATATATATATATATATATATATATATATATATATATATATATATATATATATATATATGATGTAATACAGTATAATTTAGCTGTAATTCAGACAGGTTAAGAAAATTGCAAAATTGCAATTTCTATCTCTCGTCCCTTATCCTCCCCTTCTCCCATCTCCCAAATCATTAGATCATCATCCTGTGAAACAATAATATCAACTTTGCTGGCAACATGGCCTTTCATTACTTAAATACAGTATCTCCAGTTCAAGTACTTTATTCTTCATGTCATCATGTGCGCAACCATTACAGAGAAGCTTTGGTTGGCAATAAAAATCTTAGGCCTCAGGCTCCCTCCAACAATACTCATTATACCATGGTCTGGGTGAATACTCGATTCTGATTGGCTGTACATTAAAATGTGATATAGGACACCTACTAAGTATTTTCGGTGAAACTGTCTGGTCACTGTTCTAAATGAATGCACCACACTAAATGAATAAAAATAAACAGAATATCTTATTTCCAACACTGAATGTAGTCCTTCAGTGCCTTGTCCTCTGAACAACACAATGTATAGCTGCACAAGTTTTGTACCCCGTTTACATGTACATGGTTATGGTACATTTTGAAAAACTGAGACATTTCCCTTCGTTTGTGCCCTTCGTTTACACGCAAACGGAGAATTTGCCTCTGAAAACGGTTCTTTCTAAAAAGTCCGGCCAGAGTGGAGATTTTGGAAAACTTTGTTTGCTGTTTGCATGTAAACTGAGACAAACAGAGGTCTAGGCAGCCGAGGAAGTGAGGAAGAGAAGAGAGAGGAAGTGATTTGTTGCTGTTGTTGCTATTTTCGGGATTCTGATTGGCTAACGTTGGCTTGAGCTTCTCGTTACACTGCCACCTACAGGTTTGGCATGCTCTAGACGGCATATATACACGGTTACGTGTAAATGAACACTTTTCTGAAAACTGACAGCTGTGCACGATTTTATTTTTGAAAACGGAGAGGTTGAAATGTCCGTTTAATAAATCAAATCAAATCAAACACAGGGTGGCGCTGCAAGAAGTTACACTGCTCCTCTGAACTGACTTTGTTTCACAACGATCATCTCTCATCCTGTTCGCTTCAGCTCCCTACTTCAGGCTGAGAGTACCGTTATACACATGGATTATCATTTGTTGATGAAAATCTTGATATTGATTTGGGGACAATGACATGGCTGATAGCTAGCTTGTTTGTTTTTTTTTAAACATGCTGCCAAACTATATTTACTGTTTGTTATGGACTCTGAATCCCACTAGCATAGTGTTTCATAGCTTTCTGGCTCGTAGCTGAGGCAATGGGTTCGTTGAGCTAAGCGGGATAGAATTATCTCCCATTGCCAGGTCGTATCTAAGGTTCATCCTATTTACTGGAACAGTGAAGGTTTCCATTGCAAAATAACCTCATGGGATCCCCTCATTTTTGTTTGAAAAAAGCTTTAGATTTTGATTGCAAAGTGTGAAAATATAAATGAATGATCTTAATATGTTTTGATTTGGCAATTGACCATGGCATAAGTGGGTTAATGGCTGTGCATCACCACTAATACTAGCATGGTAACTAGATGTTTTGTTCTTTCATTGTGTTAAATTACAAGTACAAATCTAATCTAATTCCATAGTTAATGATACCTTTTGGTTTGTTGCGTTCACCTTTCGGTTTGGATTTTGACTTTTGATTGACCTCATCACATTTCCTCCCTCTTCATCTCTTTTTTTTAATCTCATGATCGTTAACATATATCAAACATCATGTTCAAAATAATTCTGTAAACGCAACACAAACGGAGTTAATTTATTACATTCACAAAAACAAAATAAAAAGTAGCAGAAGCAATCATTTTTGTGACCTGGCTCAAAGTCCACAGCTGTCCCTTCATCTCAAGTTACTCACTTCTCTGTGAAGCCCGCACAATTAACTGTCAATTAAAACACACACACACACACACACACACACACACCTTAAGTTGCTGTTTGGCAACGGTGTTATTATCCTTTCTGCACAAAGGTTGCTGCAGGAAAACAAAGAGGAAACAATAGAGCGGTGATAATTACTGGGATGAGAGCTAGATGACAGAAAGAGGTAGCTAAGATGTGAGAGAGGGCTGCGGAGCAGAGAGACAGTAGGGAGGTAGGCATGAAAGAGAGGGCTGTCACAGAGGGAAAGCTGCTCGGGTAGAGGGAAGCATGAGTCCCAGGCTTGTTAGAGTTGCTCTGTGTGCCGGACAGACTGCCAGCCCAGAAAACGGAAGGACAATGAGTCGGGGCCGCCGGCCAAACCATACCGCTGTGCTTGGCTATGTGCCACCATGGCAGCTAGTTGCAAATTGCCTGGGAATAATTTCCTTTTCTAAAGCCAATTTGGCAGCTCATGTTAAATTTGGAATCTTAAGTTATTTACTAGACCACTATACTGACACCATTATTGTTGTTGCTGACTAATGCTACATCGGTAAGGCTGCACAAATGTAATCACATAACAGTTGTGATCCTTAATTTGTGCTTTCATTATCAATCAATCGTGCACCAGCACAAGTGCGTCATTCTCAGGTGAGCCATCTGACCGATCCCAGGTGTTTGTGTTGACCACTATTAATATTATTTATTAATAACAGAACAATTAGCTTAACGTCTATGTCCAAACAGAGGTTTACGAAACAAGTGCTTAACAAACCAAGTAAAATGATAGACATTGTTAAGATAACACATCACAACACAGTAGTACAATAAAGACATGAAAACACACATACACACACACACACACACACACACACACAAAAATAAATAAATATTATATTTAATTAAATATTTCATAAGCTCTGTCTCATGTTATCTGTTGTAGGAATCCAAGATAGAGACAGAGTGAATCGCAGCATACTCTCCGCTCTCCATTGATTTGTATTGCGTGACGGTTTCCTCCTCATCAATTTTGTTGGCATTTTTCTGTTGTTTGCTAGGAGACGGAATTGACAAGGAGGAACCTTAACATAAAATACAATTTCAGTGTCACTTTTGATAAAAGGACATATCTATTTATTTCAGTAATTTTTCTGTACCTCGTGCGTTGAGTGTTTCATTACATCCCTGATCAGTAGTCTCATTTCTATGCATCAACATTCATGAGGTGTTTGCATTGACGATTTATGGATTAGTGTGAGTGTGTGTGTGTGTGTGTGTGTGTGTTGGGGGCGGGATATGAGGATGATCCACGTGCACACATTTCCATGTGCTGTGATTTACACAACAAGGGAACATTGCCTGCAGGTGTGCGAGTGCACTGTTTTAAAAATTTGATTATTTTTTGCCGCACGCCATTTTCGGCTTTTGTGCACTTTTTGTATAGACCCATCTCACAGTTAAGTGAATAAGACCCCAGGTGAGTAGTTGACACAAACTTTATATAAACCATAACCATTTTCTCTAGTGATATACGTTTTTAGGCAGTGGAGTTGCACTAAGAAACCCCTCATTTCTTAGCTCCTGTCCCGAGGAGTGTCAAGAGACTGAGCTGTAGAGTGAAGTGTCAGCTAAACCATTTCAAGTTATGAAAGGACAAAAATCCCCCCATGGGCACTTTTATTCGGTGAGCTCTCATCGATCTGTGATCCTCAGTGCTTCCAGACACTTATTTTTTGATGGAGTGTGGGGATTTACCTTTTTCTTAAATTACTACCCTCAGCCAGCCCTGTCTAATTCTCATCATTTCCCACAATGACTTCCAACTGTCTCCACAGAGAAGAGGCCTGAACAGCTGCATTCAGCCGTGGCTGCAGAGAGCCGGGACAACCTGTTCTCACTCCCGACTGGTAAAATACTGACGCTTGGTCAGTGTCTCTCAGCATCAGATACCGACGCACAAATCCCCCTTTAGCGTCTGTATGGAACGCACCGGGCAGAGCAGCAGCTCCACCGCGGTGCTGTAAGATGACATAGTATTAAGAGAGACAAAGGTAGAGAGTAGTATGAAACACACATAATCTGCGAAAGGAGGTTAGTTGCAGGGGTGGATGGGTCAAACAACACAGGACTTTCACCCAGGAGACCGGGGTTCATGTCCCGTTCTTGTCCCGCGTGTCACTGAAATGTACGTTTTGTAACCCCACCCACAATGTTTTCCTAAATCTAACTGTCCCGTTGTTGTGCCGCATGTCAGTTAAACCTACGTGAGGTAGAGCGTCAAAAAGTGACGCCAAGAGTCCCGACCAAGCACGCCTAAATATGACGCTAAAAGAGACTTTTTGCTTCCGTAACAAACGGTAAAGGCACCTGACCTAGCTTCGCTTTTTGACTAGTTTTTTTGACGAGAGGTTGCAACAACCCGTTGTTACTCCCAACTCGTAAAATACTGATGCTTGGTCAGTGTCTCTCAGCGTCAGATACGACGCAAAAATCCTCCTTTAGCGTCTGTATGGAATGCACCGGGCAGAGTAGCAGCGCCATCACGGCGCTGTAAGATGACGTAGTATTAAGAGAGACAACGGTGGAGTAGTAGGAAAGACTCAAACAACACAGGACTTTCACCCAGGAGAATGGGGTTCATGTCCCATTCTTGTCCTGCGTGTCACTGAAACGTACATTTCGTAACCCCACCAATGATCTTTTCCTAAACCTAACTGTCCCGTTGTCCTGCCGCATGTCAGTTAAACGTACGTCCCAACCCAGAGCGTCAAAAAGTGATGCCAAGAGTCCCGACCAAGTGCGTCTAAATATGATACTAAAGGAGTCTTTTTGACGCGATGGGAGTGAGAATATGTTGGAACAGATGACTACTCACTGCTTTATTGAACTTGCACAATGCAATAATCAGTTAAAAGGCCTAAGACATGGTAGCTATAGTGCATATTTTGAATTGTATTTATTTGGTTTCAAAATGTTTTGTAATGTACATGTATGTATTTTTTATTATTTAAAAAAATGTAATTGATCTGTTTCCGAGCTGTTTAGCTTGTCTTTTGGGCTGCTGCAGTGTGTTAATTTCACACTTCAGTCTTATCTCATGACACAACATAACATCTTCACAAGAATACAAAAGGAATCTGTCATCTGTACATTTTCATGTTTTACATTTGTATCGTTTATCATTGTATTTGTATACATTTGTATATTTAGTTCTTAACTTATTTGTGTGAAATTATTGTAGACATGTTGCCCAATACTGCTGTCATGATTTTAAATCTTTCTTATTTTCATTTGATTGTATTTTTATTTATTTCATTTTGTACTCAGGTCTGACTCGTAAATGAGATCTTGATCTTAATGTGATTTCCTGATTAAATAAGGAATATGTATAAACTTACATCTTTCCATGTAGAATCAAGGGAAGCGCTAAACACAAAGTAGGGTGCAGTGCATGAATGAAAGTGCACGGTGGTTGCAGTCTTTCTATCTAACCATTTGTGGTTACACTCTCATTCATTCGGCCAAACCATTTCTATTTTTTTGTTGTTGATATTTTTGTTTCTTTAATAATTATTTGAAGGGGAGGGGAGGTAGGGTTAGGGTATGTGTCCATTTTCAGAATATAGAATTATAGAATTGCATGTCGCATACTGTATATCAAAAAGGAGAATGAGGGAATGATTTGCATAAATTTTTTTTTTCATGAACTTTAGACTGTAGCCTGGAGTCTTCTATACCAGTTAACATGGAGTTAGAGTTAGAAACCCTATCTAAAGTTGGGGTTAAGAGTTAGCGCTGGAAAAAGAGGCATGTGTGTGTTATTACATCAGTGTGTGTCATGTGGTTGTCCTCTCTGAAGATTAGTAGCCACGAATACAGAATATAAATGAAGCTTGGACTGTAGATTGCTTTTTCTTCTTTTTTTTCTCCAAATACCAAAATGAAATATGAAATAAATGGAATTGGATGGAAGTTGGATGGCTTCGTCCATTGGCTGAAGCAGAGTGTGGATCTCATGCCCTTCTTCTACATTACAGTGTCTGGAGCTAATCACATCCATGAGAAATAGCTACATGACAGAGTGATGGAGGAGGCAGTGGAGCATGCACACACACACACACACACACACACACACACACACACACACACGCACACACACGCACACACACACACACACACACACACACACACACGCACACACACACGCACACACACACACACACACACACACACACACACACACACACACACGCACACACAGACACACACACACACACACACACACACACACACACACATTTTCTGGTATCACTGATGCTTGCAGTAATTCAGAGTGGGATGTCCTGGACATACGGTAAAGCCTACAGCTCTCTCTCTTGCTCTCTAACTGGGTCTATGTTAGTAACAAGCTGCTGAATGTAGCTGGCCGTGTGTGTGTGTGTGCGTGTGTGTGTGCGCGCGCGTGGATGTGCGAAGGTTTCATCCTGGAGAGATTGCCAATGTTTTTCCGTCTGGTGCTTGTGCCCACATTCATTACCTGTTCTGATGGAGTGGCCCGAACGCGCACACACACACACACACACACACACACACACACACACACACACACACACACACACACACACACACAAACACACACAAGAAAATGTGCACATAAAGGCTAGAAAGACACAAAATGACTGATTACGTTGACTGACACGAATACACACACAGGCAGACATGAAATGACCTGCAGCAGCAAGAGGCCATTTCTATGTTCTTTGTGCCTCTCAAACAATCTGCTCTCCTCTTATCAATGATTCTCTCTCTCTCTCTCTCTCTCTCTCTCTCTCTCTCTCTCTCTGCCACTCTCACCATCACCTTAACACACACACACACACACACACACACACACACACACACACACACATACATTAGCTACACTGTACAGCTAACAGTGACCAGCTCAGTGACTCAACGTTCACTATGCTGCACAGTATATACATTTTTAATATTCGAGTTGTTATTAGAGTTCTGTATACACTGTATGTACAATTCTGTAAAAATGCAATCACATGACAAAAACACATGGGAAATAAGATGGTTTAAAATGATCATTACATGTGAAGATTAAAAAGATGTTAATGAATTTAAAATTGATTTTTGAAAATGATTGCGTCTTCCTATCCTAATTCATTTTTTTCCTGCTTTTCCACCTTTCCTTCCCAAGGCTATTTTGCTCGAAATATCACCACACTTTAACGTTACCATAATTAGGGTCCCTAAATGTGAACCGAAGCATTGACAATGTTGTAAGTGTACAGATAGTTTATTAAAAAGATAGATTATAAAGACAGTGGCGTTCATGTTTACATGCGGGAGCCATCTTGGAAACCAGTCATGACTAGTCGAACGCCGTGCAATGTGGAATCTCCATAGACAGTATGGGAATTCCACGTCACACGGCAACTGTCTTTATACTGTCTTTTCAGACATGTCTATATTGGCTAATGTTTCTTATTGTTTATTGAATGTTTTGCTTATTTAACTTACTAGTACATTTCTTTGATGTTTTGTTTATTTTTGATATGTCTGAAATAAATTTCTTCATTCATTCGTTACCCTGTTGAACAGTAACAGTTTCAATCTGATCCAGGGAGTAGCAATGTAACATCTTATATCAATTAATCTAAAGGATGTTAAGAATCTGTCCAATAATGATGACACCAACAACAGTCACAAGCCAGAAGGAGACAATGAGACGGCTGCAACGTTAGTGGTGAATGGAAGCCAGAGTATGTCCTCCTACCGGGTGCTAAACCACAAACTGATCTTTGCCTCCGTTACAGTTTTTTATTCGATTGCTGACATGCATTGGTCCAAACTGAAGTCACATTGTAGAAAACTCTTCACACAGTCAGAGAAACAGAAGTCTATGTGGACCAAACTGTGAATCATTTTTCATGGCTTTCACACAAAATGCATTCAATGACAACATTTACCAAAATCCATGAACTCTTTTGTCATTGATACTCCACCACTTGCAAAACACAATATATTTGCAGCACATTGGTCAAATGCCAACACACTGCTTTCAAAACTTTGAAAAACGCATTCAGAACAGAATGAGGGCAACTTTTTTCAAATTTATTTAGACAATTAAATGACTATGCACAGATATAGAACAAATTTCTGATTCATTCTCGTTACATATACTTACTAGTAAAATCAATAAAGTGAAAAGGTGTTATTCTTATTCTATAATGAATAGGATTGGGCATCGAGAACCGGTTCCAACTTGCAATTGTTTCAAAAGTTAGGATTCCAATGGAATCATTTTTCTATCGGAACGGTTTGGAAAAATTTGGTTTCAAATCCGATCATCGGTTCCAAATGTACCTGTTTCAACTCTACCCCTCAGAGAATGGAGAATCGATAAGAACCGGAATCAATCAATCAATCAATTGTTAAAATCAAAACGATGCCCAACCCTAATTATGAAATACTGATTTACGTGGAAATTCGTTCAAACTTGAAAGATAAAAATTCATCGTTGATGTAATGCTCCCTGTTGTTAAGAGTTTTTTAGGTCAGTGAGTTATAAGTGACAGTAATGCTTTCTAAATGAGCGGTGTTGCCAGTGTTTTGGTCCACAGAGCGTCTTTTGAGACATGTAAGACGTGTTTTGGTGGTTTGAGTGAGTTTTGGGGGCCAGATGAACTGTTTGACTAAGATGCATGTTGGTAATGCAGACTTTATCAAGAGTTTTGGAAAAGTGGCTTTAGTATGTACTGATGCTTGTCAGCAATAATAAAACCTGACTTTACAGGCAGTCACATTGCCTCTATATGTAAAATTTGAACATCAACATTGATAAATAATTTCAGGAAGATGAGTCATTTTGAATTTGACTGACAGAGAGAGATGAAATGATGGAACCAGAAAGAAAGAGAAAGAGATGTATATGTAGAGTCAGAAGGGACAGACAGAATGTGATTTGTCCAAACAGTGTTGATCAGTGATTGAAGGGTCCACTGTGATCACTCTCTGCTGATTGGGTCTGGAGAGCTTCATCCTGCCTGTATGTAGCTCTGTATGTGGGAGTGTGTGCAAAGGCAGTCATCACTCAGTGCTGCTACAGTATAACGGTGTACACATTCATGACGGATGCAGCTATATGCATAATTGTGCATGACAGAGTGTGAGTGCAAATAAAGTACGTGGGTGTAAATAAATACACAGGCAGCCCCTGATTTTGTACTTATCCCTATGAAGAACAAATGAATATAAATCAGTGGGAAAACCCTTAAAAATCTTGTCATAAATATGTATGTATGTGTGTGTGTGTGTGTGTGTGTGTGTGTGTGTGTGTGTGTGTGTGTGCGTGTGTGTGTGTGTGTGTGTGTGTGTGTGTGTGTGTGTGACAGAAAGAACGATTTTGATTGTGTGGCCTTCCGCCACCTTGCCTGTCTTGTTAGTAAAACAGATTGGTGGCAGTGATTCAGAGTGAAGCAGCCCGAATGATTCTGTTAACAGTTTTTCTTCCCCCTCCCCCTCCCCCACTCCCCCCGTTTGCATTATTTATTTCTTCGTCTGCTCCTTTCTCTAACACCTGTTAGTACACAAACACACATTCACAGAGATTTAATAAGACCCTCGAAACTGCAAGCAATTACCAATTCATCACTCCCCTACCACAATGCTGAAACTACACACACGCACACACACACACACACACACAAGACACACTCACAGACTCATGTAAAAGAAGCAAGGGGATCTCAGATCACAGGCTGAGTTGGACAGAAAAAACATCAGAACAACTTATATTCATGTGTGACATTTTTAAAATATGCAATACAAAAATTTCAATTGTGACTCAACCTACAGTATAGCCAAAGCTTTACCATTGATTGTTCTTAACAACATGTTTTTTTTTTTTATATTTTCTGGTTTGTTGGAAATAAACAGAAGAGGAACTGGCGAGACACAGGAAGAAAAGAAAGCAGAGGAAAGAATAAAAAGAGGTAGCCTGGGTGAAACCCTGACGAACTTCCGGCAAATTTGAGGTTTGCTCTGCAAGTCCGTCTGGCCAAGAGCCCATTCAAGCCCATTTCCAATTTTTCCAAATCGAGGCACCAATCACAACCGTTGAGGCGGGCTTTACACGATGACGATAGCGCAGTGACGGCGAGCAGTTTTCTGTTTACATTCAATATGACGGCCACCGAAGCGCAGCAACCCGTTGACGCCGCTGTCGCTGCAACGTCATCCGGATCGTTGGTCTGATTGGTTGAGGGACTATCCAATTGCGCCCAGAGGCATTTGAGCGGTGTCCGTTGGTGACGCCCCTTTGGAAATGAGCTGTGAATGAACCTTCCACAGACCCTCTCTCAGTTACAAATGAGAAGGGTGTGCTGTCAACCAGGCTAAAAAAGAGGCATACCAACAAAACTAATAAACTGTATCAACAGGAAATCACAGTACTGTCACTTAGTAATCAGTCAAAGGCTTGCTGTGTGGAGTAGCCAGACCCTCCTACAGTGCACTTTGGAGGAGGATCTGGCAAAGCGAGACTAGTTTTCAAGACAACAGTGGCAACCAACTAGTCCTCCAAACCATATGAAGATATAGGTGGCTTGTTCCTACCATCTAATACGACCCACAGGATTAAACACGTCGTTAATGTGAAACGGTCGCAGTTTGGTTAGGTTTAGGAACTAAAACTACTTGGTTATGTTTAGAAAAAGGTCATGCTTTGGGTTAAAACTAGACGTTAATTCACTTCCTGTTATGCACATGATGCAGACGTAGTTGTGTTTGTTCCGTTTGTTCCATTTAGTTTAAAAAAAAAAAAAAACTTGTTTACTTTAAAGGAGAATTCTGGCCAATTTTTTACGTTAATCTTGATCGCTATAAATATGCGAGTACTGTCGATAGAAAAAAAAACAAAAAATGACCCGAATCGGTGCTGGCAAACTTGAGTTGCTGCAGCTACGTCTAGGAGCTTCCATTTAGCTAAATTGTCAGATTGAGACAGGGTAGGTGAATTAAAACAATGTCTGAGTTGAAAACGCATCTTGTTGTCACGTAAGGGCCCTGTTCATGTTGCACGGACATTTTAATTACATTTTGTGTCTGTTAAGAGGCACAAAAGCAGTCTAAAATATGCCCCGACAACTGCCGTTTTAGCTAAGTGGAAGCTCGTAGACGTAGTTGCAGCAACTCAAGTTTGCTAGGACCGATTCGGGTAATTTTTTTTTTTCTATCGACAGTACTCGCATATTTATAGCGATCAAGATTAACGTAAAAATTGGCCGGAATTGTCCTTTAACATGAACCCCGGTCGCCTGGTTGAAAGTCCTGTTGTTTTGACCCATTCACCACCCCAACCTGCCTCCTAACATGGACATTTGGCGCTAATATACTTTGTCACATTACTTCCTGCTTTGCTCCTGTCATAACTACTATGGCCACTAGAGGGCGCCACCATTATAAGCGTAAATATAAGTCACAATTGCTGCTTGAACAAACAACTTATGTGGGCGTTTTTTCAGGGGAGGACAGTCTCAATGCAACAGTTTGGAGAAGGCCCTTTCCTTTTTCAACATGACAACGTCCACGTGCCCAAAACCCGCTCTAAAAAGAAATGGTTTTCCCAGACAACCAGCAATGTGTGCTCAGAACAGCTTATGGATCTGAAAGTTATCATCTGTTTTTGGTTCACTTCCTGTATTTGGGTCGGAACTCTAGTTCACTAGGAAGCAAACCGAGACCCCTGTTTTCAAGCGGACCACAGTTTGTTTGTTTGATCCGCACCGGAGTTAGGATGAGCTTTTCACACCGGCCCAAACCAACGCCATAGCCAACGCTATCCGACCAAACGCTCCAGGGTTCGTTTTAAACGGACCAAACGAGGCAGGAGTGAAAGCAACGTATGAGCCAGGCCTATCACCCAACATCAGTGGTGACCTCACTCATGCTCTTGTGCCTGAATGGTAACAACTCCCTGCAGCAGGTCCCACACATCGAGAAAACCCTGAAACCAAAAGGGTGGAGACTGTTTAAAGGTTCCATGGCATGAAAATGTCACTTTATGAGGGTTTTTTAACATTAATATGAGTTCCCCCAGCCTGCCTATATCCCAGTGGCTAGAAATGGTGATAGGTGTAAACCGAGCCCTGGGTATCCTGCTCTGCCTTTGAGAAAATGAAAGCTCACATGGGCCGATCTGGAATCTTGCTCATAAGGAGCAAGGTTACCTCCCCTTGAGCAAAGTGCCAGTTGGTCAAGGCCACACCCCCACTCTCCACCTTGCCCCCCCTCTCTCCTCCTCAATAGCTACAGACACAGAAATGGCAAATACTAAGGAAAGCTCATTTTGGGACTGGCTCTAGTGGCTGTAATTCTGTACCAAGGCTGAATTTCGGGAAAGAGACTTCAGATACAGTATTAGGGGACCACTAAGGTCTATATAAAAGAGACTTCAGATACAGTATTAGGGGACCACTAAGACCTATATAAAAGAAACTTCAGATACAGTATTAGGGGACCACTAAGGCCTATATAAAAGAGACTTCAGATACAGTATTAGGGGACCACTAAGGTCTATATAAAAGAGACTTCAGATACAGTATTAGGGGACCACTAAGGCCTATATAAAAGAGACTTCAGATACAGTATTAGGGGACCACTAAGGTCTATATAAAGAGACTTCAGATACAGTATTAGGGGACCACTAAGGCCTATATAAAAGAGACTTCAGATACAGTATTAGGGGACCACTAAGGTCTATATAAAGAGACTTCAGATACAGTATTAGGGGACCACTAAGGTCTATATAAAGAGACTTCAGATACAGTATTAGGGGACCACTAAGGTCTATATAAAGAGACTTCAGATACAGTATTAGGGGACCACTAAGGTCTATATAAAGAGACTTCAGATACAGTATTAGGGGATCACTAAGGTCTATATAAAAGAGACTTCAGATACAGTATTAGGGGACCACTAAGGTCTATATAATAGAGACTTCAGATACAGCATTAGGACGCTGCTTCATTTGTCACTAAAGGGTCTTTCAAACAGATCAGATTCAGCAGTGAAAGGGTTAACGAGGAAGGTGATCTGTGGCCGTTTTTCCCTCAGGTTGCAGAATCTGTCCTCAAAACTCTGCTGCAGATTTTCAACCAGTGTTGCATAGCGTGCAGTGCTCCTTTTTAAGACCTTAGCTGCTCCTCCACTTGCCTTCAACAAGGACGGGAAATGTGTGAGCTCTCTCTTTTGAAGATGGGTCTGGAATAGCTTGAGCTTGTTGACAAATGTGAAAACACTTTGCACCAGGTCAGGCAACATTTTTAACTTTCCTTGCAGATCTACATTCAGTTTGTTCAGATGATGCCGGACCAGAAACCCCAAATCTGAAATCCACTGGGGGTCATGTAGCTGAGGATATTCCTTATGTTTCTCTCCCAGAAACAGCTTCACTGGGTTCAACATTTAAAAAAAGCGGGAAAGCATGTTACCTCTTGAAAGCCATCTCACAGTGCAGTGGAAAAGCAGATCACTGGGAAGATCCTCATCAAGTTCAGCTATGAGGTTTTTGAACTGTCTGTGATTGAGAGCATGAGTGCGAATAAAATTCACAATTTCTAGCACTGGTTTCATGCTTCTTAGACACCAGATGCTCTTGATGGATAATGCAGTTGAAATGTCCAAAAATCCGGGAAACGGTCATCCGCTTTACACAGCCCAACAAGGCCATTTGCAGCTCCTAACATAGCTGGCGCACCGTCTGTGGCTATTGCTGTCAGTTTTGACAACTGCAAATGTGCCTTCTCAGCAACAGTCATGAGTGTCTCTTTCAAGTCGATGCCACGGGTCCTGTCTTTTAACGGCACAATGTCAAGCAGCTCTTCCTTAATTGTGCAGTCTTCTGACACAGACCGTACAAATATTGCCAACTGAGGCTTATCTTGAATGTCACAACTCTCATCCAAAGCATTGCTGAAATACAGGCATTTCTCAAGGTCCGTATGTAACTGTGTTTCAATGGAGTTGTTAATGTCCGATATTCTCTGTTCAACTGTGTGCCGTGACAGCTGCAGGTCGGACACAGACCGCTTTAAATTGTCATTTTCAAGCGCGAGGATAGCAATGACATCTTTGAGACATGTCTTCACAAAGTCCCCTTCACTGTATGGCTTTTTGGCACGAGCAATGTTCCATGCTACCTGATATGATGCTAACGTGACAGTCTCTGAGTGCTTCGTGAATTTTCGAAAAAGCTGAGTCTGCTTCACTGACTGCCGTTTCAACGTGTTTACCTTGTGCTTGCGAAGTTCACTGCCTTTGGGGAAATCCCGGGCGATGTTAGCATGGATTGAGGTGAAATGGCGCTCCAGGTTTGATGCTTTAAAATGCGATAGCGAAGTCTCGCAAATCAAGCAGAAAGGCTTCCCATTTCGTTCCACAAAAAAATACAGTTCCTCCTCCTCAGATAAAAATGTCCTGTGCTCCTCTTCATATTTGCGCTTAGGTTTACTTTTCCCTCCTGACTCTGCCATTATTCACTCACTCACTAGCATCACTACCTTGCATTGTCAATACACGATATACAGCTAGCTACGGCAACAGCACTTAAACAAACCACATAGTTACCGTCCTATGATGTTACCGACCGACGCGACACGAAACGCGAAAGGGTCAATATATATAAATATATACACAGTATATTTATTTTTTTCCTTTTATTTTTTTAACCTAGCGCCCAGCCGCTCAGTTAGAGCCTCACAGGAGCAGGCAAAGAGCCGCATGCGGCTCACGAGCCGCAGGTTCGCCACGCCTGCACTAAGGCCTATATAAAAGCATCCAAAGAGCACCATGTCATGGGACCTTTAATATTTTTAAATGAGATGGGCATATTTCTCAGGTGTCCATATTGCCCCACCGCTTGTGGGATAGAAAATTCTATCTTCCTGATGAAACTATTCCTAAAGAACATAACAAAAACATAAACCTATAAACAACAGAAAAACTGTGAGTGCACACTTACTGCTACTGTTTCTCCAAATTCGGACCACATATCCCATAAATCCCATTGCTCCCTGTTTGTATAATTATCACAGAGTTATGCTGTTAATGACTTACAGTATTGATGCACATGTTAGACAAAACTTGCAGCACAATTATGAAGAGAGAGAGAAAGAGAGAGAGAGAGAGCAAACAGTGGGGGATGATGGGATAAAAAAGGAGGAAAAAATTGTCCATGTGCGAGCAAGTGTTATGTGGTATGCATAATGCATCAGGCATCTGTTTTATTGAACATGATGATGCGTTTCTTTATGGGTTTTAATATGTCGTCAGCTCCTCAAGGCTTCTCCGTGCAGTTACTTAGAGGCAGCATTGTGCTTATAGTGCCACTACTTTACATCCCGCTGCATGGGAAGTACAGACAAACACACACACACACACACACACACACACACACACACACACACACACACACACACACACGTGCATAAATAAGCTGTGTGTTGCCTGTACACATATACAAACACAGTTACACATTCATATGAAGGCTCGCACACTTTAACATGGACATGATGGATGTTTGCATAACCCATCATGCATCCCTACGAGCACACACACAAACACACACATCCACACATATATGTATGAGAGGATACACATATGCATATATTATACACACACACACACACACACACACACACACACACACACAAACACACGAAAGACATTTATGCACATTTAGTTAAACACACACACACACACACACACACACACACACACATATACACACACAATATTGTAGGCGACACTAATGATATAGAGAAGTATTTGTAAGCCATGCAATATGCATGGCTGGAGAGTAGTATCACTGAATGAAACTGCCTAACAACAGGAGGGAGGAACTGTCTCATTGTGGTTCGGAGTTTCCCTGGGGAGCGTAATGTTTGGAGCGCAGCCCTCATCACTGCTGGTTGTGAATATGTATGACCTCTACTTTCTCCTTTTCTCCTCTCTTTGGTAATAAAAAAGAATTGGAGATGATTCTTGTTGTTTTCCTTCTGTACGATTATGTCAAGGAAAATACCAAAAGTCTTTGGTAGGTTGTCCCATTGACCAACTTAGCATACACATGACATTATTATTACAGATATATATATACAGTGTTATATTGTGTATGGTTTTAATGGCGCTGCACTAAGCTAAACGCTAAAGAGGGAACGTTGCCGATTTTCAACCCTTCTGATGCGCATCTTTCAGTGGAGTTTTGCCGGCGGGGCGGGTAAAAGCAGACCTCTGGGTATTGGTGCCGTTCATCTGCATGTACAGCTGAACACAGAGCTGGTTGAAAATAGGCAGACTTTCTCTTAAGTTACCAGCTAACGCTGGCGCTAACTAGAAAGCTTGGTCGGCAAGGTGCTACCACACGCTGAACGAGCCACTTCTAGGCGACCAAAATGTTCCAGTTAACTTTGATGAAGTGAAAACAAACAGTGAGAGGGTCAACGTTTAAGATGAAAACAGCCAAAAACAAGTTCACAGCTATTTTAATGTACACAGTGCCATGGTTAGCATTGCTAAGTCTCTGTCCTGACTGACAGGTCCTAAAGCAGTTCGTTGGTGTTTAAGCCCCCAACCACTCCTTCCAGGCAGCACTGCGACCGTTGACTTCAAGGCACCTAACCCTAACCTTAACCCTAACCATAACCATAAACATTGCCTAATCCCAGACGTTGGGGGCTTAAAACACCGATAAACCCTAAAGCATCCCCTGCTTCATCCTCTAATTTAAAATAAATGGGACCATAATTTACTAAATAAACATCATGCTGTAATGAAGAAGACTTGAAAGTAGCGAATGAGACCATAAAGTTATTATGAAAAATTTTACTGAGGTAATAAATCAAGTGAGAAGTAGGCTCATTTTCTCATACACTTCTATAAAAACTGACTTCTTTTTGCAGACAGTGGAGTATATATATATATATATATATATATATATATATATATATATATATACACATGATTTATGGATTGTCCCTTAGTATTGTGCGGTGCAGCATAACTTTTTTTTTTCCACGGGAAGTGAAGGTGATGATCCTGATCAACATTTGCTTAACAAAAGTCAAACTTGTCTTACTTTGTTTTTCCACCTGAGTCATCCATCCTCATTGCCCAGCTGGTATGTGTCAGTGTCTTTACTGCTGACTCATCTCGCTTTTCCACACAGAATCACACTTTCCAGCTGTTGACTATATCAACAGCATCTGACTTTGCTGTAAAATAAGCATCAGCAGGAGAAGACAAGACTTCTCCCCCAGGGTACTTAGGAAAACATGTGTGTGCCCGAGTTAGACTGTGACTGATATGTTAGTTTGCCAATATATAAAAATGGTCACGATGAAGGAAACATATCAGCATATACCTCACATTATTTCCAGCTGGGCAGTTCAGCAGCCTAACGTCCTTACCATAACCATTGATAAGCAGTTATGCAAAGCAGTGCAGAAGAGAAGACTAGTAGTTAGCACTTGAATCTGCCTTGACAAACCAATACAGGTACACTGTAGTGTGTGATCATTGGTAAATGTTTGATTAAAACGGCTATCTCTGACCATTTTAATCATGCGTTTCTAATTTAATCAGGGTGGCCAAACATGACTACATCTTGAATCTAAAGAATTGAGAATACTTGAATATCTTAAAGCAGAAAAAAACAGACCAGAGCGAGAGAGAGAGAGAGAGAGAGAGAGAGAGAGAGAGAGAGAGAGAGAGAGAGAAAGCTAGCAAATCTCCCACTCCGGGAAAACTTTCAACAGTAAAGTTCCATCACGGTCTCACGGCAGTTCTTGTAATTGTCACGTTATTTTTAATCTATTGAGTCGTGTCCAACAACACGTTTATCTCTTTTTTTTTCGTGGTGGCCAGCACAAAATGGGAACCATCTATTCAGAGGTTGGGTTTCAGAAAAAAACAACAGGGAAAGGACGCCTCACACGCCGGGAGATGGCCGTGGGGGACGCGCGACAATAACGAGATGGTGGAGGTTAGGTTTAGGAAAAAAACTACGGGGAAAGGACGCCTAACACACCGGGAGGCGGCCGCTGGGGACGCGCGACAATAACGGGACGGTTGTGATTAGGAAGACAACGGGGAAAGGACGCCTCACACGCCGGGAAATGGCCGCGGGGCACGCGCAACAATAACGGGACGGTTGTGAAACAACAATGGGGAAACAAAATGCCACACGCGGGACTCCTGGGTGAAAGTCCTGTATTGTTTGACCCATCCACCACCCCGACCAACCTCCCTATGCGGATTTTCGGCTTTTCATACTACTCCTTACCGTATTCATGTGATCACAAAATATGCTTCCCATTGAAATACATTACTTTACATTTTCGTGCTGGCCACCACGGAAAAAACGAGAAAAACGTCCCAGTGAACACAAATCAATAAATAACGTGACAATTTCACAAACTGCCGTGAGACTAGGTTGAAAGTTCAGCTTCTCTGGCACCTTTTTAAAAGCGTTGCATGCAAACTACTGTTTCCGCGCGATACGACAACAAAGACAATAAACCGGCATCATTGACGTTTTGTATTGCCTTACTGCAAGTCTCACTGCTATTCTTCTGATGGAGGAAAAGAGTGGGAATAGGCACATAAATGAAGACAAAGTAAGACAGACGGAGGCAGATGGAGAGGTTAAAGTTAGGAGAAAGAGATATATATCCAACAGTGCATTGTCTCCTGGTGTCTGCGTGCAGCAGCACAGAGGTATGGTTTCTCTGTTCAGGTTGCTGCTGAGGCTGACATATGCTTCTTCCAGCTGTCTTACTGTGAACACCAGTGTGAGACATGGTGTGCTTTTCTACTTACTATTGGCCAGGATTTGATTTATTATACCCTTACTGCAACTATTTTTCAAATTTTTTTGCAGCAGAAATATGACAATTAAACATTTCTTTATGACCCAGGAAATGATTAATTTGTTTGATTCTAATCTATTTCCATCTACACTGCAAGAAATAGCCAACTTAATGAGTGAGGCCGTGGTTACACTTGTCTTTTCAGTGTGACTTTTGTGATTGGATGCGCCAGATCGGAACTCAGCTGCGTCCACGTGTGTCGACAGTTTACACTTCGATACGACCTGCCTGATCGGATAGTGATTAGGTATATTACCCCGTAATATGTTCATCCAAAATGGCACTTGGTGCAAGAGAGAGTCTTCTTCTTTTCTTGATAGTGGTATGTTTGTGTATGTCTATGTGTGTTCTTGTTTAACTATATTCGTGGGGTCCAAAAACCGGGAATACAGTATACTTGTTGGGTCCCGACAGCTTTGTGGGGCCAAAATGCTGGACCCCACAAGGTTAAAGGGCTGTTTGAGGGTTAAGACTTGGTTTTAGGATTAGGGATATAATTAGGTTATGGTTAGGGTGAGGGTAAGGGTTAAGGTTAGGCATTTAGTTGTGATGGTTAAGGTTAGGGTAAGGGGCTAGGGAATGCATTATGTCAATGATGGGTCCCCACAAAGATAGTGCCACGCACTTGTGTTCATAGAACACACAGAACACTCGCCACATCGTTCACAGAAAACAAGCCGAATAAAGTGGTCACTAGTGGCGATATCAGTGTGCTTTGTGTGAATGGAGCATGAAGCTAAGTTGACTCATTTAGAGGCCGGCTCTCTGCCTTGTAACGTTACTACATCACTGCTCGTTTGTCCTTTACTGCAAAATGTCACTCTCCCTCTAGCTGTCACCCTAAATAGCAATGCTAATCCTTACTGGAATTAAAGCTAATTGAATAATCTCCATGTCTCCTCCCTTCCCTGTCCTCTTACATGTCTTCTTTCTTCAGCAAATCTATAGTTAACTCCTTCACCCAAAAGATTAATTGCAGGGTTTAAAACAGTCTAAGCTATTAATAATTAATGTAGGTTAATTTGCCTCCGATGACAGAAGAGAAGCAGCCCCACTCACACTGACAGGTTCACAACAGAGGGGAAAACACCAGGCGGCAATGCCACCCTCTCCATCAGTTCAGTTTAAACTCTTTCTTTTTAAAAGCTTTGCTGCCTGTGTGTCTGAGAAGCTAATGCCACCCAACTTTTTTTTTGTGATTAACATTTTTTTAATTTTTTTTAATGCCACCCAATTTTTCAAATATAAAAAAAGATATAGAAAAACAATAATATAAACACAAAACAAAATGAGATTCACATCTAAAGCAACAATATTTGACCCAAAAACCTACAGTATGCAGACATCTGACATCTGAAGCCTTATTATGAAAGGGTGAAGACACATTTCTCAATGAAAAGACACATATGCCTGATTGACAGTTATTTTAATCCCACACTAAAAATAGACAACAACTAATCTAAATTGTAAATGTTTTCTGATGCTGGCATAGGTTAGAGTATATTCATATTTATATATAGCTTATAATAATATTCTTAAAACTCAATGGATCATACGTATATGTTCAAAACAATTGTTATGGTTAGGTTTCAGTTCCAATCACGTTGTTGCTAGGGGTTTTCTTCTATTCATACTCAACACTTTTACATGAAATGCATTTCCTTAAATGTGATTTATGGTTCTGTGGAGGCTCCACGCAGAGCTTTCTCCGTGGTCTAAGTAAGTGGCCTGAAGTTTATTCTTGTATGTGTGTGTGTGTGTGTGTGTGTGTGTGTGTGTGTGTGTGTGTGTCGGCTTGTTTAACTACATTCGTGGGGTCCCATAACCGGGAGTCCAGTATACTTGTGTGGTCCCAACAGCTTTGTGGGGCCAAAATGCTGGACCCCACAAGTTTACAGGGCTGTTTTGATGGTTAAGACTTGGTTTTAGGATTAGGGAAATAATTAGGTTATGGTTAGGGTAAGGGTAAGGGTTAAGGTTAGGTATTTAGTTGTGATGGTTAAGGTTAGGGTAAGGGGCTAGGGAATGCATTATGTCAATGTCCCCACAAAGATAGTGCCACAAACCTGTGTGTGTGCGTGGGGAGTGTGTGGTAGAGCGAGTGAGAGAGTGACGGTGATTATCTTCAGAGTGAGTAGTGACTCTAGTCATAGTGAGAGAAACTAAGTGTCTCCCCTGTTCTTTCTGACCACGGTGGGAAATCTGGAGCAGGAAAAGTTAACCCTCTCTTTGATTTCATGTTCATGGAGAAGGAGAACCAGGGAATGAGTCGGGGGCGTAGGGTGCGTGTCTCCTCGTAGCTACGTATGTAGCCACAGCGTAGATTTAAAGCAGAAGCATAAATCACGCTTTAGAAATAAGTAATTTTTTTATAAAGAGTTTAAGTTGAGATCAGTGAGAATATCTGGACCCCAGTCAATACGTTTTGTAACCTTTATCTATCTTATATAATGTATTTCAGTGGTGTGCTAAAGGTTCAAAGTAACTACGCTGAATGTTTCAAGGATGTATTAGAGAGCACTGGCCATGCACAGCTCAGTGGAGAAATACACCGAGAGGACTGTGTGAAAAGTTCAATTTAAGTGCAGTGCCTTTCTGACGATTTTCCTCTCTCCTCTTTCTCTCTATCACTCACTTGAACACTCAGCAGCCATATTGCTCAGCAGCACCACTCTTTCATCTGTCTCTCAAATCAATAGGCCACATTGGGGACAACGCTGGAGGAGAAAATCAAGTGTGAGTCCAGCTTCTCATTTCCCCAAGCTCTGGTCTTTCTTGTACTCATATTGGCTTTCTATTAGTGTCTCTACCATGTGTGTGTGTGTGTGTGTGTGTGTGTGTGTGTGTTAAGCCGATGTTAAATAGACACGCTACGTGAAGTGTTTCACCTTCCTCCCTCTCTCTGAGCGTCTCTCCTTCTAACTTTCTCTCTTTTCCATGTTTTTTCTATCCACACGTTCCTCTCCTCCATCTTTTCTTTCGATCCTCCATGTCCTCCCTTCTTTTCTCGCTGAGCTGTTCCTCGTATATTCCACCATTGCAAATAATCTCCTTTAATTCAGCCCTGTCTCTTTTCTCTGCCTTCTCTCTCAGTACACTCGCTTTTCTCTTCCTACCTTCTTTCCCTTCCTTACCTCCCTCTCGTGTCTCTTTATTTTGCCTGTCCTTTCTTTCATTTTGTCTTTCTTTCTTTCTTTGTGCTCTTTTATTTCTTCCTTAACCACTTCTCTCTCTTACCATCATCTTTTCTCATATATTTCTTAATTGTAATATGTTAGAGAGTTTAATTTCCTTCTATTGATTATGAGCAGTTAAATCATTCAGTTTTTAGAGGCCTGAAAACTCTCCAAGTATTTCACAGGAAAGAAAAACAGCTACTCCTACCGTAGTGACCTAAAGCCCAGTTCAGACCAAAGATTCCCGACGAGACGAAACCGTTTTAGAACTTCTCAGAGAAAAGGTTCAGCGGTCTGAACCGGCCCGTCTCAGCTCGACTCCAACCAGCTGACGGTGTGCCTGTGACTGAGCTGGTCGAGTCTCCAGAGGCTGGTTTTAGAACGTACGGGACGTCACCGGTTTCAACAGCCAATAGAGAAGTCATCTTGTAAAGTCAGCTACGATAAAATGATCCACAATCCATTTCATGTCGGTTACAAACTGTTAACGGAGGCCTAACGTGCGCCGCGAGCACGTACGGAGGAGCGAGCTAGAGAGTGACTGAAGAGAGGGAGCGCTTCGGACAAAGCCGTGAATCAGAGAAATAAAACGTGTTTTCGCCGATTCATCACTAGAAATGTAACTGTAGCAAGCAGCTCACTATCACTAACGTTATCCACATTCATATTTACACAAAACAAATGATATATTTTCAAAAAGCCTGCACTGTAACAAAATGTCCTGTTAAATTACAGTAAACTACTGGCAGCTACAGTTGCCAGCTTGAAACTGTTATTCTAGAGTGTACCTACTGCGATCTACAACAACAGTTTAGTACTGTACAAATATTACAGTACTGTGCTGTATGGAAAATAAAGATTACAGTATTATACTGTCAGCTCTTTGGTTGCAATTACAGTTCCTACAGTATTCCCCATTAACAACTTATTACTGTAAAACTATAGAATGTGATCTTCACAGTGATATAAACTAATGATTTAAAAGTTTTACATTTAAAAATGAAAATAATAATAATAATAATAATAATAATAATAATAATAATAATAATAATAATAAATGAAAATAGCTGTCACAGAAATGGCTCAGACAAGAGATGGCCTTACAACATTAGGCATTTATTAAAGCTGAACATTTTTAGTATCTACAAAATCCATAAAAACACCATTGCTAGTTGGTTATCAGAATTTTTTCTTGAACTATGACAAGTGCCCAAAACATTCCATTAACAATAACAATTAAACATATCAAACTGGCTCTCAACAATGGTGGGATCAAAAATGAACCTGGACATCTGAGACAGATTTTGCCTTTTTGTGGACCAGCTTCCCCATCTTCTTTGACACCACCTTCCCCTGGCTGAACTTTCTTCCTCTCTCAGGATTAATCCCAATGAGGTGCCTAAAATGTAATAATAGAGAAAGTATATATGATATTAGGTATAGTAAGGAAAGATCATTGGCATTTAATATGGAACCCTATCACAGTAATTGTATACAAAATTAAGATGTCTTTTTATGATAATGACCCCTGTGTCTCATAATTATATATTATTCATGATTCAAGATTACAACAGATTAGCTGTTATTACAGTAACTATTAAACTTTGATTTGAGGGTGGCATTAGGAAACATTGTTATCTTTGGGAAACTTTATCTTTGGCAAAGTTCAACATATAGATGCTTTGAAGACTGTATCAGGCTCCTCAACCATGGTGTCTATTGTCAACCTAAGAAGAGCAGTTAGCGAAGAAAGTCCAAGTGATGTCAACTTCTCATTAAGCTTGGAAAGTAGGTGAGACTGATTGATGTCATGTATTTCCTGATAATGTTCAATTATTGTTTGAATGGTGGAGGATGGAAGGAGCAATATAGCTTGTATGCTTTCTTAGAAAAAGTTCTTGTACATTCAGGGAAACCACACTTGAAAGATGTATTAGGCACACAACTATGAGTTTGCATGTGCCTGACATGTGCAAATGTATTCCTGCAGGTTTTACTACATATGTTGCAAGTTATCATGTTTTCACTACAGGCCTTCACAGCAAAATAATCTTTAAAATACTCTCTCAAGAAAAAAAAAATCATTACAACAACTAGTCAACTAACTTTTAGCTACTGTATATTACATTAGTGCATATGTGAAGCTACTTTTTAGCTTTTTGCATCAACCTGCATAACAAGCTTCTCCCTATAAACTCCCATAAACTTGAAAAACTTGAAAAAGTAAAACAACAAATGGTAAAATAGAACCTTGTAGCCCATCTTAACTAGATCTGATAACAAATCAAATGCCCAAGCTAACTTATGCTAATTTAAGTAATGTGCTTCAACAGAAAGCTAAACTTTTGTCCACATAGTACTAAATGAGAGTAACGTATGCTAGCGTGCGGCACGTACTTTTGACTCAATCTTTTCGGCAAAAAACAGTCAATAAAATGTTAATCCAACACAAAATCACATTAGCATTATGCTGACTTTTGCAAGATTATATTTACCTTCTTAAGAAAGCCACGGGGACAGGATGGATGAGGGTGCGCTGCGCAGTTGACGAGAGAACGGTGAGTAAAGCAGCAGGTGATGCCTCAAGTGCTCCATCCAGTTTGGTGCTGTAAGTTTAAGAGTCCGGATGAAAACTAATTCTTCATCTTCTTGTTATTGTGTCCTCAATCTTAAATAAAAACACTGATGTGTAGGCCTATTTTTAACTTCATTTAATTTTTTATTTTGCTCAGATGAATTATTAAATGGACCCAAGATCAAGTCTGATTTAAAGTTAACTGAAAAAGAAAAAAAAATACTATATTATACCGTAAGATTATAGGTAGCTTGCTGTAAAAAATAAATACTGCTTTTTTTTTTTTAGCTTGCCGTTAATATTTTGTTCCTCAAAGACATCATAATTTACAGTATACAACTGTATCAATGGAAAATGGTACACTACTGTGCAAAATATCCAGTATTTTTACAACAATTTGTTACAGTGTGGAAGTCAGAAGCTAGGACGGAAGTACAAAGAGTCGTGGCTATGGAGTCCCGTTGGTGTGAACCGGCAGGTTGGGCTTCAGAGAGAAGCTTTGAGACGCATTCATCTTGTGACCCCTCACCTTCATCTTGCGAGTGCCTCTAACAGAGCATGCTCAACAGTCATAGAGGTGCTACACATGGACAGCCCCACATTTGTAAACCATGCTTTGATATGCGATAGAAGATAATGGATGAACAAAGACAACATTAATTAACATTTATCGTCTGTAATAAGGCGTGTACTCCTGGTGACCATCTGTCGATGCACATGGTGTACCATTTCATTAACATGCTGCTTTACCTATAAAGTGGGTAAAGCTCAGGTTTACTGTGTGTCAACTGTTTTTTATTGAACATTTGTTTGAGAATATGCACCAATAAAGCCACAATATCAACAGACATGATGGGACCCTGAAGGAAGGGGGGGGGGAATCCTGTTTTTTGCCTGATCTCTTTGTTGGTCCTGTCTCAAAAAGTGTCCCTGTGTCACAGTTAGTTATAAGACCTTATTATTTCAGTTTTGTTACACATTCCTAAATAAGTGTATTCGATCAAAGCCGAACAGCAAGTCTGTAGTCTATATTGACGACGTTTCATTTCCGGAATTTGTCCCTAATTTCGGCCGGATGTCCATGTGTCTGTCCAATCTGACTTTTCTGTTGCACAATTAAAACAACTTTTGAATGTACACGTTCCACCAAAACAAGTTCCTTCCTGAGGCTATTTTGCAGAGGCACCGTGGCTCCGTCCAGCGCTTAGACAATTGTGATTGGTTTAAAGAAATGCCAATAAACCAGAGCACGTTTTTCTCCCATGCAGGAATGCTGTGTGGACTAGCCAGACCCTCCTTTGCAGCGCTGTGGAGGAAGGTCTGGCAATGCCTGACTAGCAAGTCTGTGTCCAGGGAATATTCTTGCACAGGAAACGTGGGGGTGTGGGGGATTAACAGGTGCCCAGCAGCTCATTTTTGCTCCCGAGCAGCTTAATCTGGCCATGGTGCTAGTCATGTGGTGAGAGTCTGTTACTGACGCTGACTGTCTGACTCAGAGAGTAAGACACAAACATCATACAATGTCTTACATTATGGCCTTGTTCCTGTGCCTGCACACAGACAAATAATTGTTCTTTAATGGTTCTTCAAAGAATGGTTCCTCAAGCATTGTATGTGATTCTTTCAAGTACTATAGGTTCTTGGTAGCCTAAAAGCATGAAGTTAGGGCGGCGACAAACGATTATTTTCTGCAGATTTTCTCCATTGTCCGGTCTGCATACAACATCAGAAAGCAGTGAAAAAATGCCCAGCGCAGTTTGCCAAATCCCAAGTGTTTGGTGTGGTTGGTTTACTGCAGTAGTAAAAGAAGTACTCCGAGCTAAGTGAGTAATAGGACTCTAGAAATACTTGGTAAAAGTCCTGTATTGAAAATGGTACAAAAGTATAATTATTGATGGACTAATGTAATTGTCACTTAAATTTAGAAGCTGAAAAAGGTGGTGGTACTTTTATTTACTTTATATATATATATATATATATGTGTGTGTGTGTGTGTGTGTGTGTGTGTGTGTGTGTGTGTGTGTGTTATTTCATTTGTTGATAATATTTTGTATTAATAATCTGAATCTGTAAAGTAGATTGTAACTTAGATACCAAATAAATGTAAAAAATAAAATAAAAAGTGCTTCCCCACTACAAAGAATCTTTTTTGGTTCCAGTTAGCAAATTTTATGTGTGGCCAGAATGAGCTTTAAAAAAAAACACCACTGGATCACTCGCTGCTGCGTTTTCTTATCAAATACAACCCTGTTCCTATTGCTGGTGAACCAGTCACATATCTCTGTGAAGTCATGATGTGGCCTGCTGCTGGTCACGGCATGAGCAAACAGAAGTTCAGAGCAAACAGAAAGCCCACACACATGTCATACATATATCTGTCCCAATGTAAAGGCCACTACAGAGTCCTGCTGTTCACTGGATGGCACTTTTATAACAAGTCATAAAACAAAGAGAGCAGCCATTGCCCCAGGAGAGGTCGTTTGGCTGGACATGGCAAGACACACAGCGCCGGTGGTAGAGCTGTAATTGGGCCTTAAAAGTTCGGCCCGACAAGGCCCGAGCCCGACAGAGTTCGGCCCGAGCCCGCCAAATACATTTTGATTGACAGCTTTTTAAAAGCCCAAACCTGTTTACAGCCCGACATTATTCAAATGTGCGCACGCACACAGCTCTTTTGCCCTTTGTCAAGAATCAGTCATTTATACATTTTTTAACATAATTTATTCATGACTAACGGAGGCTATAGGCCACTTGGAAGTTGGAACAGAGAAATAAAATAAGTCCTCCAGAGGCCAGCCTCCGTTTCACCTCCTCAGTCGTTGTCCCGTCGGGTCCCGTCGGGCCGCTTCGGGTTTGGGGAAAGATCTTTAGCTCTACCTCACAGCAGAACACACAGCGACACAAGAGAACTAGACAAAGGGAGAGGAAGTATTGAGAGTGCCTCAAGAGGAAAATATTCCTAATGTCTTCCTTTATTTTTTAGCGCCATTTGTTTAGTTATTTTCTCTTTCTCTATTTTTGTTCCAGAATTGTTACGGCTCCACGCTGGCGACAGCCCTGACTGTACTGTTTTGGCCATACCTCAAGAATTCCTATGCTTTTATGACAACATGTCACACAAATGTCTAATAGGATACAATGAAGATGTGATATGTAAAAAAGTCAAAGGTCAACTTCACTGTGAAATCATAATGTTCTGCAAAACATTTTTCTGGCCAATATTCAACGCCATAAACAGGGGTCATAAGCCCTGTCCCCTCCATGTGAATGGATGGGAAATGGCCCAAACTAAAAGTAAAAGTAAAAGTATTTTTCGGATTTATGTTTTTTTTTTTTTGGTTGTTATTAGTTATTTGATGCTCTTAAAAAGGGCTGAAACGTGATGATTGACAGCTGGGATTGACTCGCGATGGGTCGAACGGGTGTATGGGCGGGACTTCGATACCTCGGCTCCACCGCCCGATCACTACTGCACTGACTCTGGCTCCAAATTTACTAGATAGCAGCGCCCGTATCCAGGATATTTCAGCTTCACTTTTCTACAGCGGGAGGAAGTGAAGAGCCGTCAGATGATTTTGAATGCTGATACAGCAAATTCTTAAACACAAGTTGTGTAAAACACATTGATAGTGGGTGGATGACTTCTATCATTACTTGTATAATACAAAGCTGTATTATACAATGCCATTCTTTGGATCAGTGTTAAGCTACTGTCAATGACTTACATTACAAGCCTACCAGAAATAAGAGGAATTGTGTCTTTTGAGCTTGAGGAATGATTTTTATATGAAAGATCTGTGCAGAAAAGGAAACTGACAGTAGCTTAACTGAGGTAAATGAAGGTAGCTATTGGGGCATTTGCAGTATATCTGGGTAGTACGTTATTAATTATGATGTCTGATTTTTGCTGTGCTCGTGGCAGGAATGAACTGTAGCTCCATCCAATCCACTTTTCAAAATGATCTGAAGTTCGCTAAAAACAAGTGTGTTTCCATCCAACGGCTTTAAAGCCAATAAAAACCAGTGCCTAATGACGTCACATGCTGTTTTGCGGTCAAATTGGTATATTGAATAGATTTGAGACATTTTAAGGTGTTTTAATTCATTGTTTGCACTGAATCGCACAACAGTCAAGCTAACATTTGCGAACAAAGTTTCTCTCTACCTACAAATGATTAATACTGCACAAGTTGTAACAGTGCTTATGTGCCAGCTGATAGCGACAAATCAAGCTATAATAAGACAACAGCGACGCTATCAAAACATCGCCATGATGATGCAGATGCACGTAAATGACAGAAGACAACTATCTAAAAGAGCCTTTCTATTTCGCTCATAAATTAAATTTAAAAGTCTCTCGTCTCCTCGTTCGTCCACTTATATCTGTCTTTGTTGACCCCCGCCGTGTCTGCAAAGAAAGCAGAAATGCGTGGCGTAAATTAATACAACTTCTGCTTCATTTTATGGCGGGTTCCAACCATAAAATTACCTAAAATGTAATTGCAATTCATTATTTCAACCCGTTCAGCAAATAACGTTTCCATCCACATTTACCGATCGTACATACAGACTTTGTGTCGATATTAATGAAATTCAATTTTACTGTTTCCATAAGGGATTCTTTTTTTTTATTGGCTATGACTTAATTTCATCATCAAACCGTGCGGATGGAAACATGGCTAATGTGGCTGTCTCTCTGCTGAGCTGTTCAGTCTGGTGAGAACAAACCTCCTACAGTCAGTTTCTTTAACACTCATTGCTGTAAAATGTGTTTACAATGCATGTAATGAGCTGACTGTGGCCCACGGCTGTTTGCAGCATATGTGGGATTTTACAGCTCCAAGTGGACATATCTTATTTGCATACAATATCATGAGAATTACCAGTGGCAATCTGCTGATTACTATTTCCCCAAGTGCTCCACTTGTGTGTGTGTGTGTGTGTGTGTGTGTGTGTGTGTGTGTGTGTGTGTGTGAATATGTATGGAGGTATTCCTTGAGAGTTGTTGGATGGAAGGTGTGGGTAATTGACTGTGTTAAAGCGAACGTGACCCTCTGGGTTATTGATTAAAGGGAGATGAGTTCAGATAGTCACTGCTGTCTGACACTCATTTGAATATACTTCGTTTTACACTGGGAAACCTATAATGTAATCCAGGATAGAGCGTGTAGTTCTTGCTCTTCTTTAAAAAAGTGTATGATATTTCCTTCTCTTTGATGCATATGAATGAATATTTTCAACTGAACATTGGGACTGAGTCCATTCTGGCAGACATACAACAGTAAGAGAGACTAAATGGTTTGAAGGACCCCCGCAGTGAAATTACATTAATGAGGTTTTATTTATTGTTTTCCAGGGGCAGCCTGCAGAGTTTGAAAGACATGGGCGTTTGCCAGGAGAGGAAGGTTTTATATAGTTGCATTCTGGGATGTACAGTATAGGAGCCAGTGATATTGATGATTTCTAAAACTTGTCACGCCAAACATTTCTTTCTACAGTAAATGCTCTGCTGAAAAGGAAAAGGGGAACACATTTGAATACAGAGGATGTTGCTCTGTTTCAGACTACGTTCACACGTGGCCGGGTATTTTCATAAACGGACATTTCACCCTCTCCGTTTTCAAAAATAACATCGTGCACAGCTGTCAGTTTTCAGGAAAGTGTTTGTTTACACGTACCCGTGTATCTATGCCGTGTAGAGCATGCCAAACCTGTAGGTGGCAGTGTAACGAGAAGCTCAAGCCCATTTCGGCCAATCAGAATCCCGAAAATAGCAACAACAGCAACGAATCACTTCCTCTTTCTCTTTTGAACAAAGATGGCGCCAGGATCATCATTCGTATGGACTGAACAGGAGGTAGAGCTCCTGTAAAATACTGTGATGTCTGCTGCCTAAACCTCCGTTTGTCTCAGTTTACATGCAAACGTGCAAATGAAGTTTTCCAAAATCTCCACTCTGGCCGGAGTTTTTAGAAAGAATTGTTTTCAGAAAGAATTGTTTTCAGAGGCGAATTCTCCATTTGTGTGTAAAGGGCACAAACAAAGGGAAATGTCTCCGTTTTTCAAAATTACCATATACGTGTAAAAGGGGTATGAGACCCTTGCATGTACAGGGCTTCCTACACTTGTTTAAGTCCACTTTAGCAGATCTAGTTCTAGATTTTGAGCCACTTCCATTTAAGAACTTCATATAGATAACCACCTGTGTGTGAGTGTGTGTGTGTGTGTGTGTGTGTGTGTGTGTGGGCTTGTTTAACTATATTCGTGGGGTCCAAAAACCAGGAGTCCAGTATACTTCTGAGGTCCCGACAGCTTTGTGCGGCCAAAATGCTGGACCCCACAAGTTTAAAGGTCTGTTTGAGGGTTAAGACTTGGTTTTAGGATTAGGGTTAGAATTAGGTTATGGTTAGGGTTAGGGTAAGGGTTAAGGTTAGGCATTTAGTTGTGATGGTTAAGGTTAGGGTAAGGGGCTAGGGAATGCATTATGTCAATGATGGGTCCCCACAAAGATAGTGCCACAAACCTGTGTGTGTGTGTGTGTGTGTGTGTGTGTGTGTGTGTGTGTGTGTGTGTGTGTGTGTGTGTGCGTATGTGATGAAAGCGTGGATCAGAGTTTTAGCAGCAGAGAAAGTGAGCTACTGGCGGAGACGGGCGATGTTTTTTGGGGTGGAAGACGGCGGTCCTGGGGATTTGGTTGATGAGGATCTAATGGTTCTGGAACCTTAGGCCCTCATTACATTTTCTCTAGACCCTCCCCTTCAGCGTGTTCAGAAGTGAGGTTTGCTGTGGAAGATGGCTCCGAGGTTACGGATTACACAATCAGCCGTGTGGTCTAGATCATAATTGCAGAGCGCACGTTCCTAAAGCTCAAGGTGTCTTTGAAGTGGTTCAAATCAAATAGCTTGTTATGTTTGACTACAGCTGT
>NC_050176.1:38623408-38783408 GCF_008315115.2 Sander lucioperca
GCTACACCACACATACATTCTGGGATAGGAGAAAAAAAATGCTGTGGGTTGTTTGCATTTCTTGAAACCAATCACAATCCTCTTGGGCGGAGCTAAGCTCTGCTAAATAGTCTCGGGAAGGAACTTGTTTTGGTGGAACATTTGCATCCCGCAAAAGAAAACCCCACATACAGTACGATATCAAATGAAGTTAACTGTTGACACATTACAGTAACATGAGCTATTTAAATTAGCTGGATACATGGTTTAATGTTTAATGGTTGCCCAAGGCAACGAATATCCGGCCTGAATGAGTGAAATCCGGCAGAATTTCAACTGGCATCGGAGCATTCCCAGAAGTGGAAAGTCAAGGATATAGACTATGTCAGGCTTTATCTTGGAAATGTACTTCTGTTGATCCAGACTAACCTTCTGCTAAACCTAGGCTAGACTGCGGTTCAAGTTTGTGTTTCTGTAATTAGAGTCTTGATTCACAGCATGTCATCTCAAAGGGCTTTCCGAAGAAAACAGGGCGGTCATTCTGGTAGAATAATGAATAACTGCATCAGGATATAATGAATGATTAGCCTACTGTATGAAGCCACTGCTCGTAAGATGGGAGGGGCTGGACAGAGAGGGGAGAGCTGCAGCAAGAGGTCTCACTCTACTTCAAAATCTTTTTATTTATTTATTCTATCCCCTGCAGCTTTAATGAAGCAGACAAACAGGGATATTATCAATGAGATGTTGCACAGTATGCAAAGCAGCAAGCAACAACATGCAAGCAATACAGGTAATTGAAGAAGTTTGTATAATCACACGTGCGCACACACACACACACACACACACACACACACACACACACATATAGTGCGTTTCACTATCTTTGTGGGGACCCGTCATTGACATAATGCATTCCTTAGCCCCTTACCCTAACCTTAACCATCACAACTAAATGCCTAACCTGAACCCTCACCCTAACCATAACCTAATTCTATCCCTAATCCTAAAACCAAGTCTTAACCCTCAAACAGCCCTTTAAAGTTGTGGGATCCAGCATTTTGGCCCCATAAAGCTGTCGGGACCCAACATATACTGTATTCCCAGTTTTTGGACCCCACGAATATAGTTAAACAAGAACACACACACACACACACACACACACACACACACACACACACACAAACACATAAAACACAGCACAAGTATTGATTTAGTTGTAGAAAACAGACGAGAAGATTCAGCAAAAAAAAAGATACTGTACATGAAATATTCAGAAGTAGCCGTGAGTTAACCATCTATCACAGAGAGGAACCAGGTTTTCCCATGCTGTAGAAAAGAGAGAGAGATGAAAGACCGGCAGGAGAAGAGAAAAAGCAAGAGAGGGACAGAGAATTGAAAATGAGTTATGAAAGTGTGTGCTGGATGTGTTGGTGAGGTTGGAGACAGAAAGAAATTATTGATCAAGAAATTCTAACTTCCTGCGGACCCGTTCCTGCTAAAAGCATTGGTGTGTGAGTGTGTGGGATGTTTGTTCAGGTATAAGCCAGACCAAACACAAGCTGTGTGTCATCAGAATGGGCCGAGAGAAAACTACAAACTACTCTCTCTACATCTCACCTAATTAAATTGGATGGGGATTTCAGTGCTGTATCAGTGCATAGTTTTAGGTGTGTGTGTGTGTGTGTGTGTGTGTGTGTGTGTGTGTGTGGTGTGGTGTGGGGGGGGGGGGATACATTGGGTGGATTTGTAGAGTGTACTCCAGAATAGTAAAAGGAAGCTTAGAGCTTTCTCATTAGCAACAGCATCCTGAGCTGAGGTGTGTGTGTGTGTGTGTGTGTGTGTGTGTGTGTGTGTGTTTGTTTGTGTGTGTGTGTGTGTGTGTGTTTGAGTGCAGCCTTTCCTCGTATTGATTTACAAGTTCTGAGCCGATAGCCAGAAAACTACATTTTTAGGCAACTGTTTCCTGCAGGTCTGACAACAGTAAACTGGTACAATGAGTGGCCTGATCTCACGATATGGCGTATGAATAACACGCCAATTTCGCTTTGTATCATGGGGTCAGCCCTATGTTCCCACAGCCCTATGTTGCCACATTTCTAAGATTATTCTTAAAATTAGGCCTTATGTTCCCATAGCCCTATGTTCCCACATTTTTAGAACATTTTCAAAATTAGGTCGTGTGTTCCTACATTTCTCATCAATTTAAGCCCTATCCTCCTAAATTTTTTAAGGTTAGGGTTAGGTTAGGTTTAGGGGGATACAATCTGATACAAATTTATGAAAAAGGAAATGTGAGAACATAGGGCCTAATTTTCAGTGAAAAAGAAATTCTTAGAAATGTGGGAAAATAGGGCTGTGGGAACATTTTCCTGTATCATAACGCTTTTGTTGCTTTTCACATATCATTTTACACCATGTAATTGTACCAGGCCTTTAACTGTAAACCCATCCTCGTCAATATTACACAGATGATCACACAGGTGATCACTGTGAAACCCCAGTTCAGCCCAAAGATTCACGACAAGACAAAACCGTTTTAGAGCGTTGCAGAGAAAAGTTTCAGCGGTCTGAACCGGCCCGTCTCAGCTCGACTCAAACCAGCTGATGGTGTCGCTGCGACACAGCTGGTCGAGTCTCCAGTGGCTGTTTTTTTGGGCGAGCAAGCTAGAGAGTGACTAAGAGAAATAAAACGTCTTCACTGTTTCATCACTATCGTATCTCACTATCACTATCCTTCATATTTTAATAGTGTTTCCTCTATGTTGATTTTACGATGGTAAAACCGTTTTCCAGGTTAGTGGGGGTGCAAACCAACATGAGAAACATAGCTAGTAATGTTCACTCAGCGTTTTGTGTTGTTGTTAAACTATGTGTAAAATGAGCGGTGACGTTAAATCACCGGTTTCAGGTAACGGCACCCTACGGTACCGTCTATTTGCTGGGTGGTTTCAAGGTAACGGTAGCTAACATTAGCAGATAAGCCCGTTGACAGCAACATTATTGGCACAATGTTTCTGACCGTAGTAGTGGTCATAGTGACTGAAAGTGTGACGTGAGATGCTAAAAAGAAACTACATGCTAAAAAGAAACTACACGCTGTTTTCAGGTAACGTTACTTTTTGACGTTCAACACCCCACTTGACTTGTCTGAGAAAAGAGGTGGTTCAGTTAACCCGAGGTGACTTTGAACCTGATACAGAGCACTGCAAGCTGCCAGTTGTTTCAGCGGACATTACGGTTAAGTAAAAAGTGAGCATTATGCGGCGATGAACGTTAAGTTTAGGCACCAAAATGACAGTTTGCACAGTTCTTAACAGTTCTTAACTTTGATGACTCACTTTTAAAGTAGAAGCACAAATATCAAGGAAAAATGACCAAAACAATGAAATCTGCAAGTGAGGAGGGAAAAATGCTCTCCTTCTGAGACGCTCGTGGAGTGGTAGATCGCATGGCGAATTATGGAACAAAACCAAGGCGTAGCCAGAACGCAGCATGTCCGCGCCTGGTGGAATTCCAGAGTAAGTATGCTGCCATGCATCAAGTAAACATGGGTTGTATTACATGGTGATGAGCATCTTGCCCCATGTTACCTAAAACATAGTGAGGTGTGCATACTCTGAAGCCAACAAGAAGAAAGGATAGGTGCAGGTATTTGTTATTATGAAAGAAATACTGTACCTGAAGAATTTAACTTTGAGAGGAAAACAGAACAGACAAATGGAGCGGACTTGTCAAAGTGTTAATTAAAAAAAAAACATTCCCTCTACTTTACCCCAGACTCTCATGAAACAAAAATCATTTTGAGTTATTTATTCATGTGAAAAACATAATCCCACACCCACTCAAATACTCAGACAGAGCAGGGGCCAGAGATTCTTTGTTTGAAAAGTTAACATTATACATTTGCTTATTGGACTGAGATTTGAGATCTTCTGGTGGCTTAAAAACTGTTTATCTGTTTTGCAGTTTCCAGCAGGAGATAAACAAAACCTCCCACCATCTTCTTTTACATAAATATCATTGGATACCTGTTATACATTAGAATCAGGATTATGAGACATTTTTACTGATTTCGGGGGAGCTTTTGTAAAAAACTGCGATAAAAGATGCGATGTCTTGTATGTTTGTTGTAATGAAGTTGCGAGAGACATTGAAAGTTGCAAAAAAGTTGCGATTTTTTTTTTGTATAGTTCTTTAAAAATAAAAAGAAAACTTATTTTGGGGAGAATAAAACTACTCTGAGCTGAGATTTCCTAGTAACTTTACCAAAAAGGCTCAGGATCCAGCAAATGTTGGTATAATATGAAAATGGCTGGTGGATTTAAGATAAAAAATAATAATTTATTGAATGAATCAAATTTGAACATATGTGTCAGTGGCTTGTTGATCTTTACATTGTTAGTTAATTTCCTAACATGGCCTGGGACACACATTCATATGGTTTGATAAAGTACTTATTGGACTTAAACTTATCATTGCACTTACAATAACGAGCGTAGCTGTCCTCAATTTAAGTCATCGTGTCGTCTCATCTCCTTTTTTTCCTGCATCCACCGTGTGTGTTGTTTGTGTGTGTGTGCGTGCGTCAGTCGCGGGGGGAACTGAGCAGCCCCGCCCGCTGCAGAGAGCCGACAGGATTGAAACGGCAGCAGCTTTCAGCGACTTTAGAGTGAAAAATCGTTACCGCGTACATTGATGTTAAAATTAATACAGGTTGGCAGGACGGTCTGAAATGTTTTGCACGGTCTTTTGCTGTACGTTTTGTTGGTAAATGTGAGATGTTCGAGTCACACACGTCTCGTCTTCATATCACAAACAAGGAAATGATCAGCCCGTTCTCACTCCCGCTTGGTCATTGGCTCTCAGAGTACACGTGGGACTGCTGGGATTGGTTGAAGTCGCGGGAAACTTCAGGTTATTGGTCAAATTTCCGGAAAATTTGCGGTGATTGGTCAAAATTGCGAGTCGCACCAAATTTGCGGTGATTGGTTGAATTCGCGTGAATTGGCGTGATCGCGACATCGCGAAATCCTGGAGGGACTGGAAAGGGAAATACTTCGATTGGGCGTTTTCGACAGTGTAACAGTTTGAAACGTTACCATCCACTAGGCTTGTCCTGATTGGCTATAGAATTGTATATATTAAATTCTGTATCGACGATTGAAAGGATGATTTTGATTTTTCCTACGCAGATATCAAGACGATCTTTAACTACCGGTAATTTACTATCACAACTAAGATGTTATAAAATAATCTCAAGAATCTGCATCCTGCCGTGCATTTAGATACAGTATGTTATTCTGATATTCTGGTAGAGCAGCATGTCCGCCTGCTTAGCCCCATTAATCAGCACGGGTGACGAGAGAATTTTAAATCCTTAATTACAAACCAGTTTGCTGTCTCTTTTCCATGCATCTCATGCTTCTCCGTTCTTCAAATGCCTGCTCACCAAAACTTTGCTCAGCACTCCATTAGAATAGTTAAACTTATGGATATGGATTCAGATTATGATATTAAAGATAAGATAATAATGTTAAACAGAACATGATTTAAAAGGGGAGCCATTGTTTGAATAGAGTACACATGCTGTCAGTTAAACGTGTTATTAACGGCGTTAACACAAACCCATTTTAACGGCGTAAATTTCGCGAGATTAACTGTTGCAACAACTAGTAACGTTAGAAAAACTACAACACCACACCAGATCTAGCTAGACCGGAAACAAAACAACAGGCACGCTGCACACACTTGTTTGGGCGTACGAGCCGGCCAAAGAGTAGTAGGCTAACGTTACGTTTTGAGTGGATGGCGAGCGCGAGACGCCGAAATGGATGCCAATAAGATTCTGAATGAAAAGTTTACTTTTAAAAAGTTGCCAAACGGTTCCATTGACAAGACCAAAGTGATCTGTGTGTTTTGTCGTTGTGAACTGAGCTATCATCGCAGCACGTCCAGTCTGAAATACCACTTGATGGCCAAGCACACAGCTGATGCCAATTCTCCGCCCCCTCGTCAAAGCCGGTCTTTGGTGTTTTTTGCCCCCAGCGTCTCCTCCCAGGCAGCGTGGCAGTGGTTATGTTTAGGGTTAAGGTTAGGGTTAGCTGCCTGGAAGGCGCCGTTGGAGGCAAAAAACACCATTGAGCGTCAAAGCCAGGCCACAAAAGCACAAAGCAAGCCGATCCACTTTTCCATGTTGATAAGAGCATTAAAATGAGAAAAAATTATTGGACAAAAAGAAATCTAGGGACATTTAGAATAGATAAAAATGTGTGATTAATTGCGATTAATTGCAAGTTAACTATGACATTAATGCGATTAATCGCGATTAAATATTTTAATCGTTTGACAGCACTATATTAAATATATATTTTGCCTGCAAATAAATTAGCGGTCTGCATTTCCTTCACTTTGACACATATTTTACATTTACAGCTTGCAGATAGCCTGTGTAATATCCTTAGGCTCGCCTTTGGTTCTGGGTAAAACCCATAATATCCCTTAATATAAGATGTAAGTCCCCCCACTCCCTCTATCGGCGATCTTGAGAAAACCACGGTTGGACCATATGAAAATAGAAACGATCGCTCAACCCTTCCATCCACCAATGACATAAACTCTGAACTGCCTACATCAAGAGAAGAGTGGGCTGGCCAAAGCCAGAAGAGGTCTGCCTGCCTGCCAGACTGGTACTATCATCCTCATATGAGGGCAATGGATGATGCAGAGCCCGGTCTTTTTTGAGTCAAACCTGTTACCACCCAGGAAACTGAACCCATTCAAGCAACAATCTCAAGTCAAACTTGCAGCTCATAGAGCCAGGTGTCAGGTTGCCAGCACGTTGGATTGAAGGTAGGCCATATTTTCAAATTCCCAGCTCCACCCTCAGTACAAACCTTAACATTTTGGACTCCACTACTAGTGAGGTTCTAAGCATAGCAAATTCATCGTTATGGAACGACAGTAGCTCAGTCTGTCAGACTTAACTTGGGGACCAGAGGGAGGCTGGTTTAAGTCGTACACAGACCAAAGTAGGGACTGTGGACTGGTAGTCTATATCCACGACGTTCCACTTCCGGGATTGCTCCAGTGCCGCCAGAAATTCCACCGGATGTCACTCGTTTCGGCCGGATGTCCGCTACCTTCCGCTTTCTTTGTGTTGGCAAACCACAGACATGCTCTCAAGGATATGTCTCTTCGTGAGCTGGATTTATATTTCAAGAGACACTGGAATCCTGCATGTCAATATGCTGAATTATTCCTATCTCTGTGCATCGACAATACATTTAAGTCAGTATTTTTCAGCCAAACATGTTCCAAAATTGGGGTCTGATGATTTTCAAAGGCTCAACAACTTTCCATACTAAAAAACTCATGACACTTGACGCTCTTTCCTGGGACTCAGACATGGATACAAGTCTATAGGAAAGACAGTACATTCATGGCTCAGATTTTATAGTTTGATGTGATTTTTTCTGCCACATTATTTCACCAACATTACCAAAGTTTGTCCATATATAAAAATCACCTCAGACTTGACTTGTCACTCTTTTCGACTGGATGTCCGTTACCTTCCGCTTTCTTTGTGTTGACTCCGGTGGATTTATGCGGACTATGGTTAACTGCTCCTCAGATCTCTGCAGGGTAAATCCAGACAGATGTGAGCAGGTCAAGCGAGGACATTTTGTGTTTGCACGATTTGAAGTGTTTTTGCAATGCAATTAATTATTTTAAGTCTTTTGCATGGGTTTTATTGTTCCTATTGCATGCTTTTTTTTTCTTTCTTTTTTCGCCTGACCTGCTCACACAGCTAGCTAGACTAGTTCTAAACTTCTGTGGATTTATGAGGTCTATGGTTAACTGCTACTCAGATCTCTGCAGGGTAAATCCAGACAGCTAGCTAGACTATCTGTCCAATCTGAGTTTTCTGTTGCACAACTAAAACTACTTTTGAACGTACACATGTCCCAGAATGCTGTGTGGACTAGCTCCACAGCGCTGTGGAGGAAGGTCTGACAATGCGAGACTAGTGGACTGGTAGCTGACCTCGAACTGGACTTGTTTGCATACTGTACCAAAACAGTTACCACCAGCACTGTTGTGTGGCACTAATAAAATATGTAATTCATTAGATCCTCCATGTCGGGAAAATGTCCATGTCTTTCGAACTTCATGCAAACACCAGCTTTCTGTTATAAATATATAAATGTATAGTCTTTAAGCCAAAACTGAGAAAACACTGCTGATGTCACTTTTTCTCAGATTTAACAAAGCTCCTCCAGAATCACTGAAGACATACTGTTTTCTCAGGGTAAGTAATTTCCCCTTGACTAGTAAACAGATTTCTATGAGTAATATTGGTGGAGTGCCCTTCTAAGCCTACAACTTACTGACCGATACTGCCACTGTGTGTCAACAGCTGATAACAACACTTAAATTCCATATTCATAGCTCTATTTTATATTTCTTTCATCAGTAACTCTTGGTCGTCACTGAAAAGGCATAAAACCCAGTGCTCTGATGTCATGAAATGTGGCACCATAAAACAGCACAGGAACCAGTCTAACAATATGCAGATGCATATGGCAATAGAACAGTATAAAACAGCAAAGCTTGTGCTTGCTTTAAACTTACTTACCCATCTCTCTGTCTCTCCCTCTCTCTCTCACACACACACACACACACACACACACACACACACACACACAGAAGCAGTCAGACTAATGTGTGTGACCTATGGTGCTAGCTTACGGCACTAGGAACATTAGTGGTTCAGATTGAAACAAATGAAGACAGCTCTTCACTTAGTCACAGTCAGATGGAGCCAGGCAATAATAACACAAAGAGGGAGTGTGAGTGTGTGTGTGTGTGTGTGTGTGTGTGTGTGTGTGTGTGTGTGTGTGTGGCAATACATATCCACATTTGTGTATGCAGGTATAAGCATTTGCACACCCATACAGTTCCTGCTTAGTATGTGTGTGTATGTGTGTGTCCTTTTATATGTGTATGTGCATTATTACTTAATGTAATGGTGTTAGTGTTCGTTTTGATTGGTGCGTGTGTGTGTGTTTACATCTGTGTGTGTGTATGTGCATCTGTTGGAATGCGGTGCATAGCTGTCTAATGTATGAGCGCTGTGTGAATGCAAACAGGCCTGTTTATGCATGTATGGCGCACGTGTGTGTGTGTGTGTGTGTGTGTGTGTGTGTGTGTGTGTATGGTCTGTACGTGCGTTTTTGAGGATAGAAGCAGTGACGAATATATTGGGGTGGAGATGATGATGAGAACCTTCAGGGCTTTTCTGATGAGAGCCATGTGAATTAAAAACTGACAATACAAGTCTTACCCAAGACAAATGCCTTCTCTACGACTCTCATTATGTGGATTGCTGGCGCACACACATTTCTGTGGTATGTGTGTGTGTGTGTGTGTGTGTGTGTGTGTGTGTGTGTGTGTGTGTGTGTGTGTGTGTGCGCGCGTGCGCGCATGCATGCTGCTAAGTGCTTTGCTGTTATTAAAATAACGCTATTAGTTGTGATCTATGATGTATTGGCGATTACGTTTTACAATGCTTTTCAAAACCATTTTACTGGCCATCAAACAGACCTGCAGGCATCATTCAGAGTCTGAATACTGTCAAGAGGAGAAACCCTGCTGGTAAATCACAGTAATACTGTCATACCGCTACTGTACAATTCAACCCCTTTCAGACATGCCCTTCATAATGTACGTACATTCATGTTCAATAACACTGCAAAAAGGAACTAAAAGTGTCACAACCTAATCTTTTGCCATCCTTGGTTGCCATCAGACTGTATATATTTTCTAATAAATGATAACCTTTATGAGGAAATGTATTGGAGAAACCACAGGGTTGATTAGGCTAGTGAGAAGCAGGGGCAAGTGACCCTCATGCTCCTGATGGCCATTCATGAAGCATAAGTTTGAAAATCAATCCCTTGATAGTATTGGTCTCAATCTCACAGCTGCAGCAGGCCTACTGCTCCATCTGTCACACCATGTGCCAAATATGCATTTCAGCTCTATCCCCAATGGTCCTGACATGTTGGAAAAAGCCATTACGGAACATTAAAGGAACTTTGAATGCCAGCAAGCCATTACTTTAACAGATAAAACCTAGTAAATAAATCTTCTTGCCATTGGGGCCACCACTGTGATGGATTCTTGAACATGATGAGTATATATTATCAAACTCAGCCATTGTAAGACCCAGCAGTGGGCAGAGTGATTGTAAGCAGAATCCTCGGCACCATCCATGTTTTGGCAGTTATGATCTCAAATAAAATAAGACAAGACTGAAAGTCCCTTAGCAGGAGGCTGCAGTGGTGTTGGATGGAACAAACAAGATGATACATCTCAAGGGGTTTATCCTAGTAAACAAATTTGAATTTAATATACATGTAGTCTGTTTTGTTACTGCCTTGTTGTGTTCTTTGTCAGTAGCACACTTTATCAAAATGTTACTACACCTGTGAAATAAAGACAGAGTGCAGAGCTTATAATAGTGAGAAGTGACAGTAGTAGGATGAAATCTGACAATTGCTGTGTTATCTGTACAAAATGTATTGGCAATGTGCTCAGTGGTTGTTGTGGACCAAAGGGCTGACAGACATGTCTTGCCATTGTCACTGACTCTCACATTAGACTCTGAGTAGTAAACATAAAGGGCTGTAGTGGCACAGGCTCAATCCGCCTGCAGCCATATGTCCTGCTGAAGAACTGCTGATAGACACTGAACCTGCTACAGGCTCAGTGCGAGCTGCTCCGGATAAGGAGCTAAATGCCTGAAATGTCAAATGTAAAAAGTAACATCAATAGCTTGTGGCTGGCTGGCGAGGAAAACACAAACCAACAACAACAGAACACAACGAGTGATTGCAGTGAGTGAGAGCACAGAAACATGGTAACTGGCAGGCTGGTCAAAAGGCTAAAATGTTTCTACTGCAGAGTAGAGTGACTCTGTGAGTCTCTCATTGCCAGACCTTCCTCCACAGTGCTGCGGAGTAGGGTCTGGCTAGTCCACACAAAATTCAGGGATGGGAGAAAAACTTGCTCTGGTTTATTGGCATTTCTTTAAATCAATCACAATCATCTTGGGCAGCGCTAAGCGCCAGACAGAGCAACGGCGCCGCTGCAAAATAGCCTCAGGAAGGGACTTGTTTTGGTGGAACGTGTACATTCAAAAGTAGACTACTGTCCAATGAGTTTTCTGTTGCACAACTAAAACAACTTTTGAACGTACACATGTTCCACCAAAACAAGTTCCTTCCCGAGGCTATTTTGCAGAGGCACCGCGGCTTTTCCCGGTAAATCCACATGGCTACATAAGATGCATGTGAATGACGTCATCGCCATGTTTGCATTCTTCATTCTTTCTAAACTTCACTCAGTATTTTGATATCAGGAATGTGATTTACGTTATTGACAATAGCTCAGGGAAATGTCCAGGCAAATATTATGACATTGCTAATGTTGGGTGGCACTAGCAAGCTTCTGGTGGTAACTAGTTATAAATTATGCTAACGTTTGTTCCCTCTCGCCCCCCACCCCCCCTACTTTTTATTTTTACTTTAGAAGATTGTTATACCAGTAATTAACCCAGTATTTAACGTTTAATGTTTAATTTAATGTTTACTTTGGTTTACAGTTCAGATAGAAACAAAATGCTATATTTTCATGTAAACACAGTTCTTTCATAATATATATGTAGCAATGGTAATACAACCTATTATCCACAACATTAAAGATTTTACATGTGCTATTGCATGGTGTTGAATGGGTCTTTTCCATATCAAATCAGAGTACAAGGAGTCTACAGCCGAGTGTGTGCAGCTGGTTCAGCCTACATTTCTGCTGCAGGGTTTGTGTTACTGCTCTCTGTGGGTTGTAGCTCCCAAACATGTTGCACCATTGCTCAGACCTTGGTCAGTAATGCCAGTAATTTAAATAGGAAGCAAGGTGTTTCTGCCCTTGTGTTGCCAGTTCTACTTCTAGCATTTCACTAAGCAGTTTTTGATAGTGACATTGAATCAAAATAGTCCTTGTAATATGACAAGTTGGCGAGAACATTGATTTTGTATGGCTAAAGGTCTTTAAATCCCAACGGCTCCCCAACCTCTGAATATAAAATTGTGTCTGGTCTCTACCAGCACACAAGCTCAGACAAGTCTATAGTACATTACCTTTTCTACATGAAATGGAAAATAGTGGCTGGTTTACAAAAGTTTAACATTTAGGAGGCAAAGAGTCTCGTGACCTGGTGGACCAAATCAAGGCTAATCAATGCCACTACTTTTAAAGAAGTGGCTACAAAGATGACCCCCAATGTTTCTGCTGGATGAATAGGAAGGGAACTGTTTGATAACACATTGAACACCTCATATGGCAACTGTTTTATCAAGGCTCTGAGTGTGTGTGTTTGTCTTTCTGGGCTTTACTGCTCCAAAATCAATTAATAAAGATTTAAAAGAACACAGACTGGAAAAGATAACAGAGCAGGGTTGGAGTAAGAGTACAGCGTTTATCAATATATTGTGATTGTCTGCTCATCCTGTCCTCAGTGACCAAGCTGGGCAATATCATTTGGACTCACAAGGGTTAGGGTCTGAAGACCAATACGTTTTACATTAAACGCGACTACATAACAAAACTTGTTAAATTGCAAACCCAAACCAAAGAGACATGTCCACTTCTGGAGTTCTCTATGGATTGCTCCAATAAGGAAGGTACATGCTACCATGGACAGAGAGCCTGATCCACGCATCATTCTCTTCATTGGTATTTCAATAAAATTACTTTATTTAGGATAGACTACTGTGGAGATATGGACAGCATTATGCTGCAAGCCAAGAATATATGAGTCAGGGGCCTGTTTCACCAAATCTGAAAAAGCAAGCTGTGGTTTGCAACACAAAATACAAAATTTCCTCTTGTGATACTTTTGCATTATTTTACTGATCAAAACAGACGCCATAGTTAGGCACCACGCATTGACATGCTCGAACATTGTAAGACAGTCAAACGGATGTGCAATTTGCAAGTGACAGTCATTTGTGAAACACTGCCACCCTTTTCCAATCTGCGTGTCCACTGGAGTGGGGAGGCAGACACGTCCTGTCTTACAGGGAAACCCTGGTAATCTACTTGTCAAGTAGGCCCCTTATCTGACCCCCAAAGTCGCTGCTCTCCCAAAGTTTGTCATTTGTACATATCATGAAATACAATGTATTTGCATATGAGTTATGATTCGCTGAAAGGGGTAAAATTCTCTGTAATAGATCTTAGCTGATACTAAATAAAAAATAATTTCAAAAAGCAGATGGGTTGTTGTTGTGAGCATTCATGGACACTTAGTTAGAAGGGCAGAAGAGGATGAGTCGAAGAACATTCGATGTAGAGGAAAAGAGGATGGGAGACAGAAACTGTCAGCAGAGGAGACGAGAAGGAGCAGGATTTGTTTGGGAAATGTGAGTGAATGTATGACGTGCTGTAACTGGAGAGGCCAATTGTTGGTGATCTTTATTGAATGAAAGCTGAATCATGAGGGGTACAATATAAGTGGCTGGGTGTATTATGGGAACAGGGCGTACTGGTTTTTAAAGGATCTGTACTGGACATTCAGAACATTAATATAGCAGTAAAGAAATAGTTGCTGTGTAAAGATATAGTGGAGTAATGGCGTCCTGAGCAGAGAATGAAGTAACACTGTGTGTGTGTGTGTGTGTGTGTGTGTGTGTGTGTGTGTGTGTGTATTGTAATACGAGCTTCTTTCTTCTGGTAGTCGTTCCGACCGTGCATGCATGTCAGGGCGTTTTTTAATATGTGTAGCTTTAGGGCGTTTTCACGCCTGTAGTTTGTTTGCTCTGGTCCGAATCAGTTGATGAGATTGTAAACTTAGAGCATTTCCCCTTGGTTCGGTTTTATTTCAAACAGAGGAAAATCCAAGCAAACCTGAATTCATCAATATAAACCACGCAAGAACGTCCTCTTATCGGTCAGATGTGTCTGGGGCAGGAGCAAGAAAGTAAATACAGGAAGAAGGTCCTGTGTTCTGGACTAGTGCATATTTCTCGCATCTCCATGGTCAAACCAGCTCATTTTATTTAAATCATTTTCCAGACATTGCTTCACGAGCGACGTTACTATGTCTGCTCTGCTCTGCCAGTGTGACAACTTCCTCAAGTCCTCTAGTCTCCTCTAGTCTTAGTCTGGTTGTTTTGGTCCGCGCCCTAGTGCATTTGCTGGGTTCACACCTGCCCAAACATATATATGCAGGTTATGCACCATATGAATAAAATATTTAGTTCAATCCAAAAAATGACTTGTATTACATTTGTAACAACACACAATGTGTGTATTGCACTATTCCCTTTGGATGTATTCACCATTTATAAACCATTTACAAGGACAATTCCAATCATCCTTATTGTTCTTCTATTTTGTTATTGGTAGATAGGGCATTTGGTTTGGCAGTCTGTTACCTGCATTAAACCCTTGCTAATCTGAGGTTACGACCCATCTAATCTCTGTAATCTATCAGTGTCTAGTTTGAAACAAGTTTCTCAGCTCTTAAAGGACAGACTTGTCCCCCTGTTGACCAGAGCTATTCCAAGGACTTTCAATTATAACCTCTCCCCTGACTTTGGTTTAATTTGCACATGCACATACTGAAGTCTCCCCCCGCCAGAGCCTGAGCACTAACTCCATCATGGTGATGCCTGGTCAGCTGATAGGGAAGTTTAGGTCCTACTGGGAGGAAGGCTTGCTCCTGTGTCATACGGACAAATGAAATATGCAACTATAGTGACTTTTTGCAGACCACATTGGATGCATGTTTGCTTACATCAGCATCGTGACGTACTCTAATGAGATCAAATCATCGTCATCACTGCAGAATCTCCCCGTTACCCAACATTACTCTCTTGCCTCCACTTGCAACAATTTTCTTATCTACTTAAGAAGCTTCTTATCTGCTGAGCTCTTGTGAGGGATGTGGGGGGGGTGGGGGTGTATGAGCAGCATTTTGGACAATCCATACTAGATTTTAATGGTAACTTCAAAGGGACATTAAAAAACAACATTATTGTCAACTGTTCTTCTGTTTTTCTGTATACTTGCACCAATCATACAGACAGTGGTAAAGCTGGTTAATAATGGGCCACGCGTAGACAATGCATGATCAAAATTGTATCCCTATCAAAAGCCAAGCCATAGAGCTCATAATTATTTTTTTTTACAGTTAAGGTACTGTAGTTAACAATCTAAAACATGCAATACTATGGTATGAGCCTTGAACACCATCATTAAATATTTAAGACTGAAAGAGAAAACTCATTATAATGCTAAATAAGCTGAAGCTAAATGATAGATGCATTGAGTGATAGACTTTTAGATCCATCTTTAAAGTCCTGTTTTAAGATATGAAAATATTAAAGATATTAAAAGACAAATAATCTTGTTTTAAGCACCTTTATGTTAGATGTCTGTAATTCTATTGCTTATATCAAGTCATTTTTACTGCTGTCAAGATCAAATAGTGTTTTATAGTTGCCTAAATTAAATGCTAATGTCAAGATATTGTCTTAAGTAATTTTTGCTTTCTCCATTGGCACATATAGCTTACATTATATTTTACTGGTTTGTAGAAAAAGATGTGCAGTCCCTACATCGATATAGACTAGTACTTTAGTAATTCACCTCTGGGAAACTTTTTCACTTTGTTGTCATTTTCTTCATTTACTCACACACATATACACATACATGTAGAAATGCAATAATATGGAGAGATGTCAGAGTGATGGGCCTGCCACAAAGCACAGCCCCCCAAGCAGAGACCTTCGCCCTGTGCTGGAGTTGAACTGACCCCCCCGGCTGTTCCACTGATTTTCTACAGGGAGCGTGGTGCTGCCCTAGGCGCTGGCGTCTCGCACCGCTCGGATTTGCTGCTTTGCGCTGCACTCAAAGTTCAAATTATTTCAACTTTGACCTTTCGAAAGCGCAACAAATGAGATAACAGCTGTTGTCGTTACCTAGCAACGGGAAATAGCTTCCTTGCCACCCTTGATGACGTATACCTGCGCTGCGCCTTGCGGCTGCGCCTTGCGGCTGCACCTTGCGGCTGCGCCTTGCGCTGCGCCTTGCATGCTATCTAGCGGTGTGCAGAGAGCGGTGTGCAGAGAGCAAATCGCTTACCATGTGTAGGCAGCTTTAGGATCTTGTCTCTGAAAGGGATTACTAGGCTCAAATTAATGCACACCTGAAAAAAACAGGCTTGTAAATTGCATGTTTTTACATTGCAAACTTAAGCCAAATTATGAGATATTTGAGTCTTGTTACGTTTGCCATAAATGAAACTAGCAAGACTTTCTTTTGTTCGACCTTATATTTATTCATTCATTAAGCAGTAGAACCGGATGAATTGTAAAAAGAGATTAATTGTGAATTTGTGTTATGTTAACAACAACTAATCAAAAATTATTAAAAATAGTTGGCAATGAATATTTGAAGTCAAGGTTATGATGCGCTTATACACACAAATTATACTCCAGTGTCTCTCACACCTCTTACACCTCATTTCAGCTAATAAGGGTTAGCTAAATCAAATGCAGGTAATATGACTGTGTTTCCATCCACTTGTCAATCGAATTATCTGAAGTTTCGCTAAAAACAATCATGGGAATAAAGCTGGTGAAAGTGTGTTTGCATCCAAGGGCTTTAAAGTGAATAAAAACCAGTGCCTAATGACGTCACATGCTGTTTTGCGGTCAAATTGGTGTATGGAATAGATTTCAGACATTTTAAGGTGTTTCCATTCATTTTCAGACTGAATCACACAACATTCAAGCTAACATTTGCGAACAAAGTTTTGCTAGCCAAAATGGATTGCCCCATCTACCTACAAATGATTAATACTGAACAAGTTGTAATAGTGCTTATGTGCCAGCTGATAGCGACATATCAAGCTATAATAAGACAACAATATCGCTATCAAAACATCGCCATGATGATGCAGATGCACGTAAATGCCAGACGACAACTATCTAAAATAAAATTTATATTTCGCTCGTAAATCAACTTTAAAAAAGTCTCTCGTCTCCTCGTTCGTCCACTTATATCTTTTGTACATGGCAGAAATTAAGAAAACTTCTTTTTCGTTTTATAGCGGATCGCAACCATAAAATGACCTAAAACGTAATCGCAATTCATTATTTATTCGGCAAATAACGTCTCCGTCAGCGTTTATCGCATAAGCCGTTTACCGATTAAGAGAAAATCCGATGAGATCGAACGTACAAACTTTGTACACATGTTCATGAAATTCAATCAAATGTTTCCATAAGGCATTTTTCATTCGATATTACACATAAAAACGTGTGGATGGAAACATGGCTAATGGTATGTGGATGTTAAGATGACCGTTATTACGGCAAACAGCCCATAGTTAATGCCTTGCTTTGGAGAATGAAACTCCTAACCCTTAACTAAAGCAAATCCTTAAATGCAACCAACAGCAGGATATGAGGTAAGAGCGCCCTGTAACCTCTGAGAAATGAGTGTCAGACACATTGTTGTCACCTTTCTTTATAGCATCACACAGGGGAAAAGAAGCTACTTGTCAATGTACGTATATGTGTGTTGGAGTGAGAGTGTGTACTTAAAACCCCCCTCTATAAATCAATGTCAAATCACGATGAATGCTATACATGACTTTGAGGTAATTATCACATAGGACAGACACCTATGTATAGAGTGACTGAGAGTCAATTATCACTGTGTGACTGCTTAATTTTCACTCTTGGTCTGACCTAGCACCTGACATTACACAATGTCGGAAGAAATGAAAGCAACAGGAAGGAATGAAGTATTGAGGAAAGTTATTCCTTGTGTTTTTATGTATATCTTCAAAAAGAATGTACTCTTGATGTGTATGTGCTATTGATGTTTACCTAATTCTTTGTATAATGCATTTGGTCAATAAAAAAAGAAAAAGTATATATTTATATATAGTATATATTTGCTAGAAAAATACTGCATTTTAGTGAATGAGTAGCGTAATTGAATAGTGGTAGTTTTAGATAATCCCCCAAATATTGTTTACGTAGTAGTATATATGTAAAATTAATCATTCCCCCCCAATTTGTATTTTTTTCAGGGTGGAAAAGTATGGCCAGACTTCCCAGCTTAAATAATTTGATTATTTTTATTTTAATGAATAATTTTTGGAGCAGTAAAAAAGAGGAAAATAGGCTGAAAAGCAGTGTTATGATTTCTTTCTGTTTACAGGCATATTTAGGCTATATCTTACAGATCTTTGTTTCAATTTTGCTGCTGAAAGAACTTTACGATGAAACTGGGAGCAGAACTTTAAAAATGAACAAGGAGATATACTTTTTGTGTGATGACGTTAGTGTTCGTATTGCAGCCTCTGCTCTTAGGGGGCATTCACACCAAGAAAAGTGATCCAGTGATTTTCCGCAGGGTGGTGCAGCGGGTGGGAATGTCAATGAAACGGCCCATCTGTGTGACATCCCTGTTGTGTTCTTTAACCCTCCAAGAAAGCACAAGTAGACTTTATATATCACAGTTACTGTTTTCCGTCTGACCAAAGAGAGGGTCAAAGTTTCAGATGAAAACACGGACAACAGCCAAAAAATGTGGCTCAGGTTAAGGTTTAAATTGATTCAAGTCAATCATCAAAACACACCTATTCTGATTAGCCTTCCACCTACAAAAGTCTTACATATTATCTACTGTTAGTTACTGGTTCTAATCTACTGTTAGTTACTGGTTCTATTCTACTGTTAGTGTTAGTTACTGGTTCTAATCTACTGTTAGTTACTGGTTCTAATCTACTGTTAGTGTTAGTTACTAGTTCTACTCTACTGATAGTTACTGGTTCTAATCTACTGTTAGTTACTGGTTCTATTCTACTGTTAGTTACTGGTTCTAATCTACTATTAGTGTTGGTTACTGGTTCTAATCTACTGTTAGTTACTGGTTCTAATCTACTGTTAGTTACTGGTTCTATTCTACTGTTAGTGTTAGTTACTGGTTCTAATCTACTGTTAGTTACTGGTTCTATTCTAATGTTAGTTACTGGTTCTAATCTACTATTAGTGTTAGTTACTGGTTCTATTCTACTGTTAGTGTTAGTTACTGGTTCTAATCTACTGTTAGTGTTAGTTACTAGTTCTACTCTACTGATAGTTACTGGTTCTAATCTACTGTTAGTTACTGGTTCTATTCTATTGTTTGTTACTGGTTCTAATCTACTGTTTGTTACTGGTTTTAATATACTAATAGTGTTAATTACTAGTTCTATTCTACTGTTAGTGTTAGTTACTGGTTCTATTCTACTGTTAGTGTTAGTTACTGGTTCTACTCTACTGATAGTTAATGGTTCTATTCTATTGTTTGTTACTGGTTCTAATCTACTGTTTGTTACTGGTTTTAATATACTAATAGTGTTAGTTACTAGTTATATTCTACTGTTTGTTACTGGTTGTAATCTACTTTTAGTGTTAGTTACTGGCTCTAATCTACTGTTAGTTACTGGTTCTAATCTACTGTTTGTTACTGGTTCTAATCTACTGTTAGTGTTTGTTACTGGTTCTATTCTACTGTTAGTTACTGGTTATATTATACTGTTAGTTACGGGTTCTATTCTACTGTTAGTTACTGGTTCTAATCTACTATTAGTGTTAGTTACTGGTTCTATTCTACTGTTAGTTACTGGTTCTAATCTACTATTATTGTTAGTTACTGGTTCTAATCTACTGTTAGTTACTGGTTCTAATCTACTATTATTGTTAGTTACTGGTTCTATTCTACTGTTAGTTACTGGTTCTAATCTACTGTTAGTTACTGGTTCTAATATACTATTAGTGCTTGTTACTGGTTCTAATCTACTATTAGTGCTTGTTACTGGTTCTATTCTACTGTTAGTTACTGGTTCTAATCTACTGTTAGTTGCTGGTTCTCATCTACTGTTAGTTACTGGTTGTAATCTACTATTAGTGTTAGTTACTGGTTATAATCTACTGTTAATTGCTGGTTGTAATCTACTATTAGTGTTAGTTACTGGTTCTAATCTACTGTTAGTGTTAGTTAGTAGTTCTACTCTACTGATAGTTACTGGTTCTAATCTACTGTTAGTTACTGGTTCTAATCTACTATTAGTGTTGGTTACTGGTTCTAATCTACTGTTAGTTACTGGTTCTAATCTACTGTTAGTTACTGGTTCTATTCTACTGTTAGTGTTAGTTACTGGTTCTAATCTACTGTTAGTTACTGGTTCTATTCTACTGTTAGTTACTGGTTCCAATCTACTATTAGTGTTAGTTACTGGTTCTAATCTACTATTAGTGTTAGTTACTGGTTCTAATCTACTATTAGTGTTAGTTACTGGTTCTAATTTACTGTTAGTTACTGGTTCTAATCTACTGTTTGTTACTGGTCCTAATCTACTATTAGTGTTAGTTACTGGTTCTAATTTACTCTTAGTTACTGGTTCTAATCTACTGTTTGTTACTGGTTCTAATCTACTATTAGTGTTAGTTACTGGTTCTAATCTACTGTTAGTTACTGGTTCTAATCTACTATTAGTGTTAGTTACTGGTTCTAATCTACTGTTGTTAGTTGCTGGTTCTATTCTACTATTATTGTTAGTTACTGGTTCTAATCTACTGTTAGTTCCTGGTTCTAATCTACTAATATTGTTAGTTACTGGTTCTATTCTACTGTTATTTACTGGTTATATTCTACTGCTAGTGTTAGTTACTGGTTCTAATCTACTGTTGTTAGTTACTGGTTCTATTCTACTATCATGTTAGTTACTGGTTCTAATCTACTGTTAGTTCCTGGTTCTAATCTACTAGTATTGTTTGTTACTGGTTCTATTCTACTGTTATTTACTGGTTCTATTCTACTGTTAGTGTTTGTTACTGGTTCTAATCTACTGTTAGTTACTGGTTCTAATCTACTGTTAGTGTTAGTTACTGGTTCTAATCTACTCTTAGTTACTGGTTGTAATCTACTATTAGTGTTAGTTACTGGTTCTAATCTACTATTAGTGTTAGTTACTGGTTCTAATCTACTATTAGTGTTGGTTACTGGTTCTAATTTACTCTTAGTTACTGGTTCTAATCTACTATTAGTTACTGGTTCAAATCTACTATTAGTGTTAGTTACTGGTTCTAATCTAATATTATTGTTAGTTACTGGTTCTATTCTACTGTTAGTTACTGGTTCTAATCTACTGTTAGTGTTTGTTATTGGTTCTATTCTACTGTTAGTTACTGGTTCTAATCTACTATTAGTGCTTGTTACTGGTTCTATTCTACTGTTAGTTACTGGTTCTATTATAGTGTTAGTTACTGGTTCTATTCTACTGTTAGTTACTGGTTCCAATCTACTATTAGTGTTAGTTACTGGTTCTAATCTACTATTAGTGTTAGTTACTGGTTCTAATTTACTGTTAGTTACTGGTTCTAATCTACTGTTTGTTACTGGTCCTAATCTACTATTAGTGTTAGTTACTGGTTCTAATTTACTCTTAGTTACTGGTTCTAATCTACTGTTAGTGTTTGTTACTGGTTCTATTCTACTGTTAGTTACTGGTTCTAATCTACTATTAGTGCTTGTTACTGGTTCTATTCTACTGTTAGTTACTGGTTCTATTATAGTGTTAGTTACTGGTTCTATTCTACTGTTAGTTACTGGTTCCAATCTACTATTAGTGTTAGTTACTGGTTCTAATCTACTATTAGTGTTAGTTACTGGTTCTAATCTACTATTAGTGTTAGTTACTGGTTCTAATTTACTGTTAGTTACTGGTTCTAATCTACTGTTTGTTACTGGTCCTAATCTACTATTAGTGTTAGTTACTGGTTCTAATTTACTCTTAGTTACTGGTTCTAATCTACTGTTTGTTACTGGTTCTAATCTACTATTAGTGTTAGTTACTGGTTCTAATCTACTGTTAGTTACTGGTTCTAATCTACTATTAGTGTTAGTTACTGGTTCTAATCTACTGTTGTTAGTTGCTGGTTCTATTCTACTATTATTGTTAGTTACTGGTTCTAATCTACTGTTAGTTCCTGGTTCTAATCTACTAATATTGTTAGTTACTGGTTCTATTCTACTGTTATTTACTGGTTATATTCTACTGTTAGTGTTAGTTACTGGTTCTAATCTACTGTTGTTAGTTACTGGTTCTATTCTACTATTATTGTTAGTTCCTGGTTCTAATCTACTAGTATTGTTTGTTACTGGTTCTATTCTACTGTTATTTACTGGTTCTATTCTACTGTTAGTGTTTGTTACTGGTTCTAATCTACTGTTAGTTACTGGTTCTAATCTACTGTTAGTGTTAGTTACTGGTTCTAATCTACTCTTAGTTACTGGTTGTAATCTACTATTAGTGTTAGTTACTGGTTCTAATATATTGTTAGTCGCTGGTTCTAATCTACTATTAGTGTTTGTTACTGGTTCTAATCTACTGTTAGTTACTGGTTCTAATCTACTGTTAGATACTGGTTCTAATCTACTATTAGTGTTAGTTACTGGTTCTAATCTACTGTTAGTTGCTGGTTCTAATCTACTGTTAGTGTTTGTTACTGGTTCTAATCTACTGTTAGTTACTGGTTCTAATCTACTATTAGTGTTAGTTACTGGTTCTAATCTACTGTTGTTAGTTACTGGTTCTATTCTACTATTATTGTTAGTTACTGGTTCTAATCTACTGTTAGTTCCTGGTTCTAATCTACTAGTACTGTTAGTTACTGGTTCTATTCTACTGTTATTTACTGGTTCTATTCTACTGTTAGTGTTTGTTACTGGTTCTAATCTACTGTTAGTTACTGGTTGTAATCTACTATTAGTGTTAGTTACTGGTTCTAATCTACTGTTAGTTGCTGGTTCTAATCTACTATTAGTGTTTGTTACTGGTTCTAATCTACTGTTAGATACTGGTTCTAATCTACTGTTAGATACTGGTTCTAATCTACTATTAGTGTTAGTTACTGGTTCTAATCTACTGTTAGTTGCTGGTTCTAATCTACTGTTAGTGTTTGTTACTGGTTCTAATCTACTGTTAGTTACTTGTTCTAATCTACTATTAGTGTTAGTTACTGGTTCTAATCTACTGTTAGTTACTGGTTCTAATCTACTATTAGTGTTAGTTACTGGTTATAATCTACTGTTAGTTACTGGTTGTTATCTACTATTAGTGTTAGTTACTGGTTCTAATCTACTTTTAGTTGCTGGTTCTAATCTACTATTAGTGTTTGTTAATGGTTCTAATATATTGTTAGTTGCTGGTTCTAATCTACTATTAGTGTTTGTTACTGGTTCTAATCTACTATTAGTGTTAAAGTAGCTGTGATAAAACCTCTACTGAAAAAGCCCACCCTCGATCCTGAGGTCTTAGCCAACTATAGACCTATAACTAACCTTCCCTTTCTCTCCAAGATCCTCTTTAAAGTAGTTGCTAATCATTTATGTGATTTTCTACAATAACAATAGCTTATTTGAGGACTTTCAGTCAGCTTAGTGCGATTCCTTTAATGCCAACTAAATGTTCCAATCTCTGTAACAGGATGGTATGGTCAATATCAATGCAGCACTAAGATCTAATAAGACAAGTACGGAGACAAGTCCTTTGTCTGAAGCACTTAGAAGGTCGTTAGTAATTTTCACCAGTGCCGTCTCTGTGCTATGATGCATCATAGCACAGAGACGGCACTGGTGAAAATTACTAATTACTAATCGAATCGCACTAAGCTGGTTTAAATCCTACTTCTCTGATCGATCGCAATTTGTTAATGTTAACAATAAACCCTCCAATTACGCTAAAATTAACCATGGCGTTCCTCAAGGCTCAGTGCTTGGACCAATTCTATTCTCTTTATATATGCTTCCTCTAGGCAATATTATTAGGAAACACTCAATTAACTTTCACTGTTATGCGGATGACACCCAATTATATCTGTCAATTAAGCCAGACGAAACCAGTCAGTTGGCTAAACTTGAAGCATGCATTAAAGATATAAAATCATGGATGGCCTACAATTTCCTGATGTTAAACTCTAACAAAACCGAAGTTATTGTGCTGGGCCCGAAACACCTACGAACCTCATTAGCCGAAGATATAATTACTCTGGATGGTATTGCCCTGGCATCCAGCACTACTGTCAGAAATCTAGGAGTTATTTTTGATCAGGATATATCCTTCAATGCCCATCTAAAACAAACCTCTAGAACAGCCTTTTTTCACCTTCGTAACATTGCTAAAATTAGGAACATCCTGTCTCAAAACGATGCTGAAAAACTAGTCCATGCATTCGTTACTTCCAGGCTGGACTATTGTAATTCCTTATTATCAGGATGCTCAAATAAAACCCTTAGGACTCTCCAGCTGATCCAGAATGCTGCAGCACGTGTTCTGACAAGAACTAAGAAAAGAGATCATATTTCTCCTGTATTAGCTTCTCTCCATTGGCTTCCTGTAAAATCCAGGATTGAATTTAAAATCCTTCTCCTGACCTACAAAGCTGTAAATGGTCAAGCTCCTTCATATCTTGAGGACCTCTTAGTACCTTATTGTCCCACTAGAGCACTACGCTCCCAGAATGCAGAGTCCCTTGTGGTTCCTAGAGTCTCTAAAAGTAGAATGGGAGGCAGAGCCTTCAGCTATCAGGCTCCTCTCCTGTGGAACCAGCTCCCAATCTGGGTTTAGGGGGCAGACACCGTCGCTACATTTAAGACTAAACTGAAAACTCTCCTCTTTGATAAAGCTTATAGTTAGGGAGTGAGGAGTTGCAGTGAACGCCTAGACCGGCGGGGCAGGGTGTATAGCTGCAGACACAGCACCCCTGCTTTTCTCTGCTTCTCTTTACAGTCATCAGATTTACCTATCATATAATCAATAATATAGTGCCTCTCCTAGTTATGCTATTATAATTCTAGACTGCTGAGGAAGTTCCTTCCTTCTTATGACACGCTCTTTTCTTTTGTTTCCTTTTATGCACATCCTGTCCCAGAAGTGCTTGTTACTAACCTAGCTCTGGGGAGTTTACTCCCCGGAGTCCTTATGTTTCTTCTTCGCCCAGAACATCGCCTCGGATTAGGGTGACACCAAGATCTGGGTCTTGGGTGCAGCTGTCGCTATGGACCTGCTACACCCTGCTACGCTCTGCGATTCCCTGCAATGTCCGGCTACGTCCTGCTGCGTCCTGCCGCGTCCACTGCGTCCACCCATGCTCTGCTGTGCCACACTGCATCCTGTACCATCATAACCCCAACCGTCAGACACCGCCCACCAAGAGTCTGGGTCTGCCGAGGTTTCTTCCTAAAAGGGAGTTTTTCCTCGCTACTGTCGCAATAGCCACTGCTAATGCTTGCTCTTGGGGGAACTATTGGAATTGTTGGGGCTTTGTAAATTATAGAGTGTGGTCTAGACCTACTCTATCTGTAAAGTGTCTCGAGATAACTCTTGTTATGATTTGATACTATAAATAAAATTGAATTGAAATTGAAATTGAAATTGAAATTGAAGTTACTGGTTCTAATCTATGTAAGGGTTAATGTAGAGCGAGGCAGTTGTTATAGCGAATACAACCCCGACAGGGTGATCAATCTTGAATCAGCTTGAATCAGTTTATTACATGGTTACTTACCAAATAAATCAATAATTTGACACAAAATATTGATTTAAAAAGGAGTTTATTGATTTAAATACGATTGTATTGCTTCCACTAAAGAAAATAGTCTGTTCCGTCTCTACGGTTGGAATCCTGCGTCCATAGCAACGTAAACTCTGTAGCTGTTTAATGTTTAATGTAAATTTGTCTATTACTCAACACCACCTTACGGGCTGTAGTAGTAGCCGTATATTTTATGGGGTGCTGCCGTGGTGGACAATGTACCCAGCTGCTGGTTTAATCACTGCAGGAATTGACACAAAATTAGCTGACGCATTGTAGTGAGCTAGCAGGCTATCGGCTGCTCTAATTCACATTAAACTGAACATTCCCGTTGATGGTGAAGTGAGACACGGTAAATGGCTTCTTTGGGAATATTTATGTTGACGTTTATGTCCTCATTCATCTCGTTTCCATTTTGCACAGCCACTGTATGTTGACACACCTGTAACGTAAGCATGTTGCAATGTAAGCTAACTAATTAGCGTTGTTGTCCCTACGGCTGTTACTGCGTAGCGATCATAGACCGTATATAAACATGTAGCGATAGATGCTCAACAGATGTGCTGTCATTGCTTGAATTGGAGGAAAGAAGTTGCTCCATATTTCCCCACTTTTTGCCACAGCTGATAAATTATCCGGACTTTTTTCAGCGGATTGATTGATAGCTGTCCTCCAGAGTGAACAGAACTGCGTCCATGTCAACGCTCTGCTATGCATGGCAACGGTGTGTTTTACTTAGCAACGGTCTGTTATCAAGAAAATAACAGACCGCATTCTACATTAGAATTCAACCAAGCCATGTTGTCACTGCCCGATGTGAGTCGAGTGCAGATGTGAGTCGCGCATGCGTCACTTTGTGACAAGTAGCCTACAAGATGCTAACGGCTTTTTGAGCTAACGCACAGTCTATGAGCTAACGTTAGCAATCAAACAATCATAGATAGCTAAAACATTTTTGAAATGACTGCTGCTGCTGGCTACAAGTTAGCAATCAAACACAATAAAGGCTGTCACTTAATGGCGTTTTGAGCTAACGTTAGCAATCAAACAGTCATAGATAGCTAAAACGTTTTTGAAATGACTGGTAGCTAAAAGTTAATCAAACACAACAAAGGCTGTCACTTGAATGGCATTTTGAGCTAACGTTAGCGACCAAACCGTCATAGATAGCTACAACGTTTTTGAAATGATTACCATCTTCTGTTATTGTATGTAAAGAGAAACGTTTATTATTTTATAGATTTCACAAATTTCAGTATGACACGTTATGCCTTAAACAGTTTAAATCTGAGCATGAGCGACTCACATCTGCACTCGACTCACAGAGACAGAGACACATGTAATAATGTTAAGTAATCTACTGTTACTAGTTCTAATCTACTGTTAGTTATAAATGAAATGCGTTATTATTATTATTATTAGGGCCTGAGCGCTGACAGCGCGATTTTGGCCATTTCCACATGTCGTACTTTAACGAACTCCGCCTAGAGATTTCATCCGATCAACTTGAAATTTGGTCTGTACCATCTTAAGAGGTTAAAGATGAAAAGTTATTAAAAGAAATCTTTTCGTCATAGGGCATGGTCGTGGCGGGGCAGCCATTTTGTGCGTTGCGCCATCGAAGTGGGTGTAACCCGAGTGTACATTGTCCAGTTGGCTCGAAACTTTTCATGATTCATAAGACTTTCTGTTGACATTTACCGGACAAAATTGACTCAAAGTCATAGCGCCCCCTAGTGGCAACAGGAAGTAGGCCTAAAAGTCAAGGTGCTATACTTTAACAAACTCCTCCTAGAGATTTCATCCTATGGACTTCAAATTTAGTCTGTACCATCTCAACACCTCAAAGATGAAAAGTTATTAAAAGAAAAACTTTTTCGTCAAACGGTGTGGGAGTGGCGTGGTGGCCATTTTGAGTGTTTAGCAATGAACGAGAAAGTGGCTGTAACTACAGTGTACATTGTCATATCTGCTTGAAATTTCACACAATCAACAACAGTCCAGGTCTGAGGACATATACAGGCCAATATTGACTTTTGGTCATAGCGCCCCCCGCTGGCAACAGGAAATCAGCCTTATATGACAAACATCATCCGATTTACATGAAACTTAGAATGTGTGGTCTACATGTGATATTGAGCCGCCCCCTATATCTTAACCACGCCCACGTACTCAGACCACACCCCCTTTAATAACATTTGAACCATTCAAGGTAGACTCTTGTGTGAGGTGTCATTGAACTCAGCAGAGAGTTCCTTCTTCATTGGTGATGGTTTGGCCCGCCCCCTATGCTTAAGCCACGCCCCTTTCATAACTGGTGACCCGTTTAAGGTAGAGTCTTATGTGAGGTATCAATGAACTCAGCAGAGAGTTCCTTTTTTATTGGTAAAGGTTTGCCCCGACCCCTATACTTTGGCCATGTCCCCCTTTCACAGCTAATGAACCGTAGGACGTAGAGTCTTGTGTGAGGTATCATTGAACTCAGCAGGGAGTTCCCTTTTCATTGGTGATGATTTGCAGTGTCTTGAGTGCCGCGCAAATGCACGGCCACAAGGAGCGCCATCTGCCAGTAACCCTGATGCGCGCAGAGGCACGGGGGCCTGTCCAACGCTGCTTGCAGCTTTAATTATTATTATTATTATTATTATTATTATTATTATTTATTTTAATGTCAACAGTGTTAGCATGGTTAGCATTGCTAAGCGTCTGTCCTGATGGACAGGTCCTAAAGCATCCCCTGCTTTAAAACAAATGGGACCATCATTGATTAAATGAACATCATGCTGTATTGACTAGCGATTGAGACCGTAAACATATGAAAATGTTTACTGAGGTAATAAATCAAATGAGAAGTAGGCTAATTATCTTATAGACTTCTGTGGACACAGACTTATTTTTGCAGCCAGTGGAGTCACACCCTGGTGGACATTAGATAGAATGCAGCTTTAAGGCACTTCCACATTGGCTTCACTTTTCAGGCCTGGAAGCTTCGTTCATTTATTATTTATTTTTTTTCCAGTCTATGATTGCAATGCACAACCCTCACACCACACTCTCTTGCCTCCCTTTGCTATCTTGTAGCATAAAACATCACACACTGGCTGGGGCTGACAGCATCACTACCAACTGCAGCCATTCGGAGCAGCCAACATAAGGAGATGCCCAGTCTTTATGAAATGAACAGAAAGAAAAAAAACAGTCCCTGTGACAAATCCATCATGGTAAGAGTCTTTGGAAATATGTGAATCCTTTTAAAATCCAGTTCGGAGTAGAATCCTATAGTAGGCTTTATAATTCTACCAAGGCCAAGAGCGAGAAAGAGTGAAAAGGCAACACAGTGAGGCCTGTCTGGTCAAAGACTGTTCTTAGAGATTCTCACACACACACACACACACACACACACACACACACACACACACACACACACACACACACACACACACACACAGCTTGTCAGCAGTGAAATGAGCAGGGCAACAGGGTTATTGATTTTTGCTTGTTGTTGTTTGGAAGGCTAGCTTGTCGTAGCCACTCTCCAGATGATGTCCAGATAGACTGCACACAGCAACAACACAAGTCATTTATTCTGGAGGGGATGAGGAGCAGATTTAAAGATAGTACACTCAAAGGCAACACTTTCACAGGTTAAACCTTCAGCTGGCCCCAGTGTAATCAATAGTTCAATCCTGCCAATTATTGACACAGAAACAAAATGTTTTCCAACAATCTTAGGATGAGTCATTGTTCTACATTTACTCAGAATACTGACAATTAATTCATAATGAAATACTGATGTGTATCAACAGTATAACAACAGCTGGCACAGCAGCATTTTAATACCAGCCATCAAATTCACATAATTTCATCTTCAAAGCTTTAACTATAACTCAGTCGATTAATCCTACATTTTAGGTCCATTTACCATGCAACTAAAAAAGGTAACTTGCTGAAAATGAAACCAGAAATATTTATTGCAATGGATGATTTTCTGGAGCAAGTAATCCATTACAGGTATGGTTATGTTTCCACAGTTTGTCCAAGTATTCGTTTGTAGAACACATTTAGGTGGAGTTTTTACAGTATAAATGTATACTGGCATATGATTGATCACATGTCAATGTGGTTGGAGATGTTGTTAGAGAAAACCAACAGGAGACAGGTGATAAAAGCTGGAATTATAGTTCTGCACGTGTTAACAATCACCGCAGGGAAGTGTGTTAGGGGTAAATATAGGCCCCATGGATCAAACTTCCTGTACGGAGATAGGTTCAAAATAGACTTGATTATCCTATATCTAAAATGTGTGCAAGTGTAGTGAAAACAGCCCGTGAACTCTCTAAAATTTAGAGTCTTAATGACACTCATGGACATTTCCTAATGGGCACAACAACATACAACCGAAACTGGAACATAAGGCTTACTATAGATGGGGAACTGAGTCAATATTGTCGGTGTGAAGAGATCTTAATAGGAGATGTGCAGTGTGACGATCTGGTCATGAATGGATAAATGAGGTTTGAAAGTGAATCCTGAATATTTTTCAAACTACTGTACATTACACTTTGTTTACACTAGCTAGGAAAGCGGATGCAGTTCTCTTATCAGTTTCTATTGTTCAACCAGTCTCGCTGTGCGCTGAGAGGCATTTTGGCAGCGCAAAACAAAAGTTGCATTAATTAAAATTGAAGCTTCTGTCGGATGTGAAAGAGACAGAAGACTGAAATCACATTGGCTATGGACAATTCAAAAACGACACCTTAATGCCAGATGTAAAGGGGCTGCATATTTTTCATATATGATTTTGATTGTTTTATACTTAGTTACATTCCACCACTGGGCCAGCATGTTAACTTGCTTCAGGGCCAAAATGCTATACAATGGACTGACGGGCTGACTGACATCAACATTCTTTGGCCTTGCTGCTTGCTGGGCAAAACCTGTCACAATGTCTGCCTCAGTTGTGTTTGTTCTTGGCCGTTCTGCTTTTCTTTGCTGCCCGTTCCTGTTTTTTGACCCGTTGCCTGTTCCTGACCTTTGCCTTGGGTATATTTCCCTTTATCCTACCATCTTGCCCTACGTGTATTTGTCTGCATTTGAGTCCTCCTCCCTTTCTTGCTGGAATTCACCGGATGTGACTGTCCAATCTGGCCTGAGATTGACAAAACAGGTAAGCATTTTTTTTGTGGACAAACTCAATCAGTGTCTTATAATCTACTGCCAAAACACCTCCAGTATAGAGCTGAAGGATGCAGCTTTGTCACTGGCACGCCATCAAATGTCTTTCAAGGCATTGCTGGTGAAGGTGCATTGATTGGCAGGGAATTTACCATCAGTCCAGCCTCCTCTGCACCGGCCAGTTAGCCTCCGGCCTGCACCCTGGCCTGGGTGCCCTGATCCTGTATCTCCTGAACCCTATGGGCCTTCAATAGACCCACGGAGGAGTCACCCTGATGTCCAGCAGCCATCCTTTATTGGGTCTTGCCTTGCCATTTGAAGGGTTACCCCTGTGTATGAGTCCCCAGAGGAAGGTGTGGACCCCATAAAGTACAAGCATTTTGGGAGAAAAAAGGGGTGAATCTTCCACAAATTGCAACAGAGAATCTGAAAAATGTTTATTACTCATAAAAAGTCTCCTCTATAACATATACAAAGTCCTAAGAGATCCAAGTGGTGGAAAGTATTGAAATATACTGTCATTTTCCTCGCTCAATACTGGCCCAAAGATTTCAAATATTTCAAGATTTCAAAAATGTTGGTTCACATTAGTCACTTAGACACCAATGCATGGGGAAATAGGGTCCACGTTGAAAAATACAGAAACACCTTTATTTATGTAAATTAGCACATATTAAATTAGACAATGCCCCATTTGCATAATTAAACATAACATTTCTGAAAAATTGTACTACAAAAAAATAGTGTCTTAATGTAAATAATCAACTGCCAAAGTTTCACGGTTATATCTTAGTTAAACTATTTTCAGCTGTAGTGGCTCCCCTTAACATGGGCTGAAATGGGAAACTGGCATCACCGATTCCAGTGTTTTTCAATACTTTCACCCATTTGGATCTCTTAGGACTTTTTATATGATAGAGAGGAGACTTTTATGAGACTTAATCAGTTGAAAGAGTTTCTGTTGCAATTTGTGTGAGGTCATGTTGCATAATGCTTGTACTAATAGCTCCTAAGGCCATTGGCTCTCTCTGCTGCCCAGCGCCACAGATTCTCAGCCGATCAGCTTCCTGATCTTCTGTCGGCGTCTCCGCAGACGCCTTGCCAGATCTTCCAGCTCTGAACCTGATCTGTTCCTGCTTTTCTTTGTAGCCTGTTCCTGACCTGCTCACCTGTCATACCCTTCTTGAATTGATTGTTTGGACTGCCATTCAGTTTCCATTCTGAAAGCCTGTTCCTGACCTTTACTCTGACTACATCTTGTCAAAACGTATCTGTCTGCATTTGACTCTTCCTCCACATCTTGCTGTAAATTCTCTGCATGTGACAAAAACAAAAATGAATGTCAATTTTGAATAAATTAACTTTAATGTAAAGCATGCCTTCTGTTTCTAAATGCATCAGGGGATGTTTGTAGTTGCAATGTGTTTTTTTAGTGAACTGTTTCAATAAAAGTAAATCATTCATTCTTGCTGGTTTCTTCTTTTTCATGTTTTTTTCATAATTTGTTCTAAAGATGATTTATTCTATATGTACTCTCATGCCTCAGGCACCAATTGCTGCTAGAAAGTTTGTGAACCCAGAATCTTCTGTAATTAAATATGACCTAAAATGTGATCAGATCTTCATTGAAGTTATAAAACTAGATAAGAGGACCCAGTTTAACAAATGATACAATCATATATATATATATATATATATATATATACTTTAGGGCAGGGCCCGTTTGAAAGAATATAAATGTGTGTCTTTACTATCAGTCTGGGCTTCAACACACAGGTTTGTGGATGTGTGCCATGCCTCGATCAAAGGAGATGATTGTGGAGCTTAGACAAGAAGTTGTTAATGGTCACCTGGCTGAAAAAAGCTTACAAAACCATTTCCAGAAGAGTTTGGCCTTCACCACTCTCACTGTCAGGCAGATAGTGTACAAATGAAGGAAATTCAACACTATCATTACGGTGGAGCGATCGTCGAACATAAATCCAACAAGAGCAAGGTGTGTAACTCCAACACATTCTCACGCTCCCATCGCCTAAAATACGGACGCTTGGTTATGTGCCTTTGGCGTTTGGTGTTCACGCTAAAAGTCTCCTTTAGCATCAGGACTCTTGGCGTCACTTGACTGACATGCGGCACAAGTTTAGGAAAAGATGGTGGGTGTTTCCGTCTTTCATACTACTCTGTACTGTTGTCTCTCTAAATCTTACAGCGCCGCGGTGGAGCTGCTGCTCTGCCCGGTGCGTTCCATAAAGACGCTAAAGGGGGATTTTTGCGTCAGTATCTGACGCTGATCAATTTCATGATCATTGTTAAAGGTGCAGTAGGTAAGACTTATAAAACTAACTTTCTGTCATATTTGCTGAAACTGACCCTATGTTCCAGTAGAACTACATGAAGCAGGTCATTAAAAAAACAATCCAGCTCCTCTGGTCACCTACAGCCTGGAGTGAGATTTTCAAAAAATGTGTCTAACTGCATGTCAATCACTGCTAATGCACACGCCTTCATTCTCCCTTGTGAGGGGAGGGGCTTAGGAGACTGTTTTGGGTTTTACCGGAAAGGGGGGAGGGACTGAGAAGTTGTTGATGTTCAAATTTGTTGGCAAAGTCCTGGATCTTCACAATCCTACCTACAGCACCTTTAATTAATGTTAAAACATATTTTCCATCACTTTTTTGTTGTCAGATGACTGTTATTCAAGTCATTATTGCATTTAAATCACTTCAAACTTATCAGTTTACATGGCGTTTCATCAAATGATTGAGCACTGATACTTTGCCTACCAAAATGCTTTTATTCTATTTTATTAAGTCTGATTAAAGATATAAAGCCCCATTCAATCAGCACGCTGCCCAAAGGTCACACACACACACACACACACACACACACCCACACACACACACGCACACACACAGACACAAACACACACCGTTTAAGTCAGACTCAAAGCTCCCACCCTAAAGGTTATTTCACATTAACAATCAATAACACTTTAATCCTCCACATCTCCACTGAGAGCTGTGCAGTGTGTGCATGCGTACGCATGTGTGTTTTTCATTTTCATGCCGTGAACTCTTTGCTCTCCTCTCCAGGCCGTCAAAAAATAAGTTTGCTTCTGAATTGACTCATCCGGTTAAATAAAGGTTACATGAAAAAGACAGGATTTTGGCGCGTAAACAATCCTTCTGCACTTCCCTGGTAAACAATGAAGGGTTTTGAATTTTTAAACATGTTGGCATAACGATTTGTCAGTGTCTATGTACTGGAGTGTTTCATCATCGGGGTAACTAACAGAGCTGTGGACCTAAGAGCGAGCAGAATGAAACACTCCGCACACACTGACAGCTGAGGCTTTGTTATTTAAACACTCATTTTTAATACAGTAAAGGGACAGTACGTGAGAAAACCACCATCAGTTTTTGGTTATTGGCCATGAAGCATGGTTTCAAATGGCACTAAATCTAAATTGTGTCTTTTCCAGATTCTTTTCCAATCTTTTCCAGACGTTTGTTTTCAGCTGTTGTGCATGCTTCCGACTAAGCTGTTTACATGGCTAATGAAAGTGAATATTCCACTAATATAATTCCCGTTTACATGCAGCCGTGCAAAAGTTTACCAGCGGCGGTGGACTTGTTGGAGCGTGTGAACACATCGTCCCTCTTTTATTCCTTCAACCAGCTTCTTGAAAAGGTCATCGTAGCGATGTGTGCGCATATCTAAAAACCTGTTGATATCCAAGTCTTTGATAATGTTTAAAAGTAGCTGTGTTTCTCCTTCTTATCAGGTCTGCAGCCTTGTAAACTGTTGGCTGGTTGGTTTGTATACAGTAACCATAGCAACGCACAGAGCTGACTATATGGCTGCGGTAAAAATCCTGATTGAGACGCATATTCCAAATGAGCTGTATACAATACCTCTAAAACCCGAATAATACCGGAATATCCCACACGTCTAAATCGGGAAATGCTATATTCATAAAAAGGCCTTATTCGGAATATCCAAACGGAATATGTTGTTTACATGACCTGTATCAAATTCGGAATATTGTCATATTCGGAATAATAGTGGAATATTGGTGTTCGTGTAAACATACTGAATGTATTGTGCCCAAGTTGCTGTAATTAAATGAAACCCTTTTATTGACAGATCCTTCAAGACAAGACACACGCTGTCTATTTGCACTTCTTAACAATTTGTGTTGTCTTCGGGTCAAATTTGACCCGTTTTCTAACTATCTATTTCAGAAACATGGGTTTCTTTATTACTACCTAATTGTAATTACCCAAAAATAACACAGATGATTCTATACAATGCACTTCGCAAGTATGACAAAAGATCAGATCTCTACTTTCAGTGAATTTTGGGTGTTTTTTTCAAATATTTAGCATTTTAATTTTTTTTTAAATGTTTCGAAAGAGTATCCTGACTGAACTAGTAATAAGTTGGTGTTAGTGGTTTTCATACATTGTAGTGAAAAGAAGCATTAGTCATCATTTTTTTGACCTGAGAGGACGACAAGCATGGTCCAATGGAAGACAACACAAGGGTTAAGCTTACCAACGACAAAAAAATGAAAAAGATCCTCAAAAGTCATCATAGTTGGGCATAAAATTTGCACCGTATTTTATTTTGATAAACAGGTATGATAAATAAAACCTAAATTAAAGGTCCATCCTTCCATTAAACTGACATATAATGGTATTTAATACTCAGAGGTTTTACACAATATAGGTTATTGAGCTGCTGTTTTTTTTTTTTTTTATTATAATGCCTGATAGTAGGGGGTGCTGCATTACCCTTATCCTCTATCTCAGCGATCACAAGGCAAGCAGTAAAATGGCTGTTCATGTTCGAACGTAATCCACCAGAAATGTGTGTATTCAGATGATGCTGCATTGAATCAAAAGTTGAGCCGGGTTGGAGCTCTTTGCTGAACGACCCCTTGTTTTTCCTGCTTGAGCCCACTGTGTCAGCCTCATTGAAATCACTGAAGGAGCTGTGTATTTTTCTCACCCTGAGCTGATGTCAATCTGGCCGTGGCCTCATGCTTCATCATTTATGATGCTGAGCTGCAGTAGGAACAGAGTGAATCCGTCGGGCTCAGCCACGTTAACCCTGCCTATGAACAGGTTTGGCTGAAAGAACAGTCACAGTAACAGAACGTACAATGTACGACTTACCTAATCATTTTATTTACTAGGCTTGAGCCTTCTTAAATACCCCCCATTACTCTGCTCCGGTACAACATCTTTGTTCACCTGCTGTTTTCATCAGCGTAGGATGATGCTGACAGCAAGTTTGTTAAAGCAAAACACACAAACAAAATAACACATTCTGATTATGAATCTATTAGTCTTTTTTCCAAATTCCGCCGGATATCCTTCTTTTCGGCCGGATATCCGTCACCTTCCTCTTTCTTTGTGTTGGCGTTCTAAACTCCGGTGGATTTCTGAGGACTATGGTTAACTGCTCCTCAGATCTCGGCAGGGTAAATCCAGACAGCTAGCTAGACTATCTGTCCAATCTGAGTTTTCTGTTGCACTACTAAAACTACTTTTGAACATCCACATGTTCCACCAAAACAAGTTCCTTCCCGAGGCTATTATGCAGAGGCACCGTGGCTCTGCCCGGTGCTTAGCACTGCCCAAGACGATTGTAATTGGTTTATAGAAATGCCAATAAACCAGAGCACGTTTTTCTCCCATCCACGAATGCTGTGTGGACTAGCCAGACCCTCCTCCGCAGCGCTGAAGGACGCTGAACTTACATGACCCTATTTGGTAACACTTTATTACATTACACCGTCATAACCTGGACGTGACACGTCATGAACATGAAGTCTTTATGAATGTTAACGTAGCATTGTTTGAGATGTTTTCGTTATGACAACTTGACATTAATCAAGACAAATGTTACTCCCCCTGGCAGATATGTTCGCTAAGAAACAGCAATCACTACCCACCGTGTAAAATACGGACGCTTGGTCAGGTGCCTTTGGCGTTGGTTTTGACGCTTAGGGTCTCCTTTGGCGTCATATCTAAATGCGCTTGGTCGGGACTCTTGGCGTCACTTTTGGCTCTCTGGGTCGGGATGTACATTTAACTGATAGGATGCACAACAACGGGACAGTTAGTTTTAGGAAAAGATGGTGGGTGGGATTCCAAAATGTACGTTTCAGTGACATGCGGGACAAGAACGGGACATGAACCCCGGTCTCCTGGGTAAAAGTTGTGTGTTGTTTGACCCATCCCCCACCCCAACAACCTCCCTATGCGACGTTTCGGTCTTTCATTGTACTCGCTAACATTGTTTTTCTTAATACTACATCATCTTAAAGCGCTGCCGAGCTGCTGCTCTGCCCGTTGTGTTCCGTACAGACGCTGAAGGGAGATTTTGTGTTGTATCTGACGCTAAGAGACACTGACCAAGCGACTGTATTTTACGCGTTGGGAGTGAGAACGGGTTGGAAACAGGTGTTTTTGTCTGAATCACATTACTTGCTATGTTGGATATTCATTGCAGTGTGTCTGTGTGTGTGTGTGTGTGTCCTGTTCCGTCACTGTGTTCTTCATAATTTAGCAGTGCAGGTCCCCATGCCAATGACCTGACAATGAATAAGACATGGCTGCCAGGACCTTTCTCTGCTTCATTCACCCACCCTCTGTCTCAATTTTCTCTCTGTAGCCTATTCACACACACGTCTTTGTTTTCTCATCTCTACTCCAGCCTTCCATTTTTCATTTCTGTCTCTCCTTCAGCCTCTTATTGTTTGTATAATTCTGTAACAAGATGCATACCAGCCCTTTAATGTCCTCACTAAACAACAGTCCAGGTCAAAGCTCTGAACTTGACTCATGGTCAACTTTATATGTTTAGCTCAGAGAAACATGGGAAATGAACGGGGGACTTTCCAATCACTGCTTTGTTGGAGCATGAACTACAGTCACTGGTAGGCACTGGTTCTGGTGTAACATTTTAGGTTTATGACCCTTTAACATAACCAAGCAATGTCTATTCACCAGTCCTTGTTACAGGTTGCACATGGCTATGAGTTGTGAGCAGTTTAACCAAAGAGTTTCATTTTTAGCAGTCTTCAGAGGCCTGAAGACGTCAAACTCTTGAGCATTTTACAAGTATACAAATATTTGTGAAAATTCTGAAAAGAAATCTACAGACTTTGGGCAGCTGTGGCTCAGAAAGTAGAGCTGTTCCCCAGCTCCTCCTGTCCAAAAGTCCTTGTCTGTGTTTGCATGTGTGTGTGTGTGTGTGTGTGTGTGTGTGTGTGTGTGTGTGTGTGTGTGTGTGTGTCCGCCCACCCAGGTTGGAAAATGAAGGTTCCATCAAAATCTAGTCCGAGGTGGCACACTGCTTGCAACAAGGCAATTAACAGACACATCTATGTTCACAATGGCCCTCATTTATCAACCTAACCAGAAACCAGCGCAGATATGAGCGCAGAAATCCTCTTACGACAGGCTTCACGTGTTATTCATGAAACGTTTGTATCACACCAATCAGAGCGTAAGAATGGTCGTACATTGATAAATGCAGCAGCTGGAAACGATCGTAATTTAAATATCACGCCCCAATATATTCTGGGTTTTGAGGCCTCGCCCCTACAATTTACGACATGGCGAGACGTTATCCGGTTAAGAAGCGGCACTTTTCAGAGGTGGAGATTGAAACCCTGATATCTCAGGTTCATTTGCACTAACGTTTGTAGTTTTGTCAGCCTGAAAACTGTTATTAAAGGCTGTAGAAAGAATGAGGAATGGAAAGAGATCACTGATGCAGTAAACAGTGTTGCCGTGGTAAATCGGACTCCAGCTGAAGTTTATTTAATTTATACATCCTTGACATATGTTAGTCCCCATAGTAATATACAGGCTTATATTGCAATATCTTAGGCCTATATGGTTTACGTATATTTAAATAAACACACAGTAGCGGAGTTTATGCAGTGTCTTTTATTTTACTCGTGTTTGTTTCATGAGTCAGAACTGTGAGGGAGAGCGCGTGTCCACCGCCCCCCGTGCTGGACCCCCACCTCGACCCTGTCTCCTGACAGCAGAGGGGCTGGAAAAACAAGCCGAAATATATCGGTCAATGGCAGAAATAAATGTTGTGCATCGTCATGTTTCCTGTATTGAGTAGGCTATCATTGCCAAACATGACAATATACCTTTTAAAAGCGAGGAATAATATCCTGTCTCCTTCGTATAGCCCCAGTTGGGGCTGTGCTGGACACTGCTCTCTGGGCATCGGGTCATCCGGCTCCAGAACCCCACAGGCTAAAACAATGCTGCAGAATTTTTCTGCTGTGTATAGTAGGGTCTTCCCCGCTGATGCAAGACCATGAGCCATCTGCCCTTAATCAATCCGATGGGGCGCTCCACCATGGCCCGTGTGCGTACGTGTGCACTGTTGTACCGGCGAATAGTGGTCTTTTAAAAGAGCCAGATCTGCCATTACTGATAAGTGATCAACTGATGACTTCTCCTTCTCCTGATAAACTTTTTATATGCTGTGCCGCAAGTCCACACTGACTCGAAAACTTAAATCCCTTGCTTTGCGTAGGAATCGGCGTACGCCCGTCCTACGCCTGTTTTTGGTCGTACGCACGTTTCATAAATGAGGGCCAGTATACCTAAAAAAGAAACAAAATAGCATTGCAAAGATCTGATCTTAATGAAATGACAAAAGGCAAAGTGATTTATTAAAATGTTTTGCGCATATTAATTTTTCATCATTTTATTATTGTTTTATTTTTCAAGGTATATAACTAAGTGAGTAGCTACGCCTGGTTCATAGTTAGATCGACTGGTTGTCAGTCAGTATTACTGTCAAACTATTACAGTAGAGTGATGAGGAGAAACTGGGGCCATTTGCCGAAGATGAAGTTCTCAACAAACAGCCTATGTCTGACAGTTATCTTCATTATTGATTAATGTTGATTATTGTTCCGAATTCATCACAGTCTACACAGTACAATGTCAGAAAGGAGTGCAAAATGTCCATCAGTTTTCCAAAGTCCGAGGTGACATTCAGATGTCTCGAGTTGTCCAACCGACAGGCCAACACCCCTAGATTCACTATGCTATCATAAATTGAACTTAAACAAATTATCACAGTTGTTGCTGTGTGAAAAGGCTGCCTTTCTCCCTTTTCATTAGCCTCTGTTCCCAAAATGAACAATGTTGTGTGTCTGCTTAATCCTTAAATTTGTGTAATGTTTTTGTTCAATGTTTTAGTTCATTTGCTACTTTATTATTTGACATAGGCCTGTTGTGGGGGTTATGGCTGGATAGTGTTTTTGCTCACATACAGGTGTGCCTGATTTGGTCCTTTCAGCAGGGAGGGGCCGGCCATTCTTAAGGTGTAGGCAAATAGGTAAGATAGTTCTGCCGTGAATGACATTTTCATAATATGTGGGGTGCCTATTGTTGTGGGTGCACATATATGTAGAAGGGCGTAGATATGGTTTTAACATTGGGGGGAAACATTAAATCCTGGGGATCATCCCTCATAAAAGTGTGAGCGTCAAATAAATTTCCATTTTATCAGAATACAGCATAGAAAATCTTAGAAATATAGGAAATATTGGATAGGATAAAACAACACAATGTAATTCTGCTAAATAAGGCATCACATTCATTATTAATTTCAATTTTTCATTTTAAACAAATTGTATATCTGAATACAATACACATTTTCTAAAACATTTACACCGAACACCGAATTTTGCACAAAATGTTTTTTTTTCGAGCAATAATGGCCCCCATAGGTGGAAGATTATGGGGTTCATGTCTTCAGCTGTCCTATATAAATAAAGGCTTGAAAATGCCCAAAATGCTGTGATTTATATGTTTTGTATGTTGTTAAAAAATAAAAATTGTTCAAAAAAAAACAAAAAACAAAAACATCATCAACATAAAAATCATCCCCATAGAGTGGGTTTACATCCCCGGCATATAATACAGCAGATTTGAAGGTAAATCAACATTGTATCTTGTGAATTATCTAATGGTAAGGTTTTATAGATGTTGGAAATATGCTTTCTTTCCATCAAATTATTTTCTATAATGTTAATAAAGTACCATTTCACGCCAGTTGGAGGTCCCATGAAAAAAAATAAAGAAATATGAAATCACAAAAAGAAAGTGCCCCCATAAGTTTGGTAATTTCCAGTATGTGTTTAACGGCTGACCAACACAACACGACTGAAAACTTCTACAGCAGCGGTTACTTCAACGTTTTTCAAGCCAAGGACTCCTTAACTGAGAGAGAGACGGAATGGGGCCCCCCTACTACAGTGTTTCTCAAATGGCAGGCCATGTACCCCTAGGGGTACTTTGGAGTACTGCAGGGGGGTATGTGAGATTTCTTTTTTAATTTGTTAATTTAAAATATATCAGTCATGCATAATTCCCTGAAATAATTATACTATAATAATAAATCAATTTAGTAATGGATTCTAAACATTGTTTCAGTTACAAGCTAGCTGTTAAGTAAATCAGACACTGATGGTGCAGCGCTGTAATGTCTCTTCATATAGCCTTTTTTCTACCAAAAATGCTGTGCGCTTGTCAGGGGGTACTTGGCTAAAAAATATTTCAAAGGGGGTACATTACTGAAAAAAAATGAACCACTGCTCTATTACATAAATTGTATAAAATTAAGCTGCATGTTAAACTGGGCCTACAATAACATGTGGGCGGCATAAAGCCTTTATACATACCTTTTTAGTACATAGAATACTAAGCTATTAAAATAATAATAATTGGTATGTCTTCATCTGTCCTGTGAAAATAAAGGCCTAAAAATGCCCCCCCCCAACAGTGAATCTTTAGGATTAAAGGCATACTAACTTTTTCTTCTTCGGCCCCTCTGCAAGTTGTGTCATTGGAACTACAGCTCACGCGGCTGTAGTTCCAATGAGACAACCTGTAGAGGCACCGAAGAGGGAAAAGTTACATAGTACGCCTTTAACTGTATATTTGGATGGCTAGCTTAGTGACTACCTTACTTATAGGCCAGTCAGCCTATCATGTGTCAATGTCTGTTTATTTTTTGTTTTTTCACAACGGCTGATTTATATTTGCTAATAATATGTTGGATTCATGTTGAGACATTTTAGTTTAATTAACAATGACTCACAATAATTTGTTGCACCCTGCAGTGATTCTGAGGACCTCCTAGGGGTCCCGGACCCCCTGTTGAACACCTCTGTTATCCAGACAGCTGTGTCCCGTTGGTTACCGTCCCTCCTTCCCGCTATCAGTCTGCCTGCCTCTGCGGTGTCACAGCCTTATGACTTCAGGGTTCACCGCCTCAATCCCTTCTACAACAGGAAATGAATGGCATAGCGCTCCTGCATTTATATTAATAACTTTATCAGTATTCAGAAATCACAGCAGCAGCCGTCTCTCATTTATTTAAAAAAATGTATCATTTGCATCATGGATGGGCTCTGGATGACAGACAGCTCGGGAAGCTATATTCAATCATTCAATCACATTTATATTTCACTTGCATTGAGGATTCGTTTTTTTATCATCATATTCAAAAAATCTAAAGTAATTTGGGAACAAAATACACAAATACACAGACAGAGTTCAGTCATGAAAGTCAAGAAAATAATGTGTTGAGGAACTTCTATTTGACTCATGTGATACATATTCATAGATAAGCCCTTCACACCTGCTGTTCTTTCATAGTCATTGATTAGAAAAAGCTTGGAACCGAGGAACTTAAAAAGTCTTTTCGAGGATGTAGGATTTAAGAACAACCTGGCCAAAATTATTCAGCTGTCTCTGAGAGGCTTGAATCTTGCATTAGTTTGGTAATACATCACGGTGAACATGATGTCTGCTTTAATGTTAAAATGATATTGTGTGCAGTGAAGTTATTATTGCAGACTCATAGGAAAAGACTGCATGCAGCATTAATACACAAAGAAAACTTAAAACATATTTTAACGTCCTGCAGGACTTGATCAACACACAAGACAGAATGGTCATGTTCATTATGTAATGTGAAATTACTTACATCTTTATAAATACTATTTAAGTAGTTGTAATTTTTTAATTGTCACTTGTATATGCATTCTTTCCTTTGTATATTTTTTGAATAGTTGTTCTTGTATTCTATCCTATTTATTATTTATTGTACATGTTATATGCGTGCTGTGTGTCAGATATTTATATATATAGATAGATATATATAGATATCAGTGAAAAGTGCTCATATTTGAGAAGCTGGACCCAAAAAATGTTAGCAGATTGTTGTTGATTGATTTTCTATTGATCAGATATGGAATAATCATAAATGTATCAACGAAAGTGTGAAAGTTGGTTCTTGGCCTTGGAAGAAGCTGTTTGGGAAAATAAAAATACTCAAGGTCCACTTCTTAGCGTCTTTCAGAGCTTTCATCTACTGAGGAAGTCTTTGAGATGCAGCGGAAAGCCGAGAAGGAAGCTAATAAGTGGACCTTGAGTTACATTTTTATATAGCCTATATTAGATAATAAAAATGATAATATAGGCCCTTATATTAATACATTTTATTCATAACGCACTTTACATTTTAAGGGGATACACCCCAGGTGAATAGGAAAAAATAATTATCTAATAGATATCACCATAAAACTTCCTCAGTTGATTACTGACGTTTAGACAAATACCTTTCGTATTACAAGTTTTCTGAAATGTAATGTTTAAATATGGAAATTTTGCATTATCTTGTTAAATATGCACTAATTTGCATACCGTTTCAGAAGAGAAATCTGAACATTGGATAATGCCAGGTTCAAAATGCTTCTTTTATTTTGTTCACACATTAGAGTCATAAGGGTTTTACAGAGGGAATTATGGATATCTCTTTTTCTCACTCCATAATCAGAATATGAACAGCCAGAAAAAAATCAGTCAACATGAAACTTCCCCACATGATTACTTACATTAAGACATATATTTTTGTATTACAAGTTTTCTGAAATTTTATGTTTAAATATGCAAATTATAAATAGACAAAGTGTAGTAAAATAACCATCTAAATGTGTATTTTGGATGTTTTTTTCCCCCCAATAGTCTGATAGAAGACATGCTATGGAAGCTAAATAGCCCAAAAAACTCTAAATTGCAAAATGATGGTTTTGCCTGTAGTGTCTCCCCTTAAACAAATCTCAAAGTACTACAGGGTAAATGCATCAATAAAAAAAAGACAATGTATAATATTGTATATTATTCTTCCTACAGTATCAATGTAATGGTGAAGACAAATTGAGATTAAAAAATAAAAAAATATGAATGCCTAATATTTGTAGGAGACTGAAAGTAAAACCGTGCCAGCGCTCTCGAAACCCAACTTCCACATCTTTCCTTCACACTGCACAAAAACAAGCGTCACTCATCCCAGCGCGTAGAAATGGATTCAAAGCAGACTGTGTTGTACAGCGCACACTCATTATACACGAGAATGGGAGCCAGTGGCCGGCTGGAAGGGAGGAAAAACATTTAGAGTGTAGAGCATTGTAGTAAGTGTAAAGTATTATGGGATTATTTTTTTGGTGAAGCACGAAGGAAGTCCCCCGCTGCTGGCCACCGCCAAGCACACTGGAAGTCATTTCATTTGGAAATCAATTATTTTAACAATGATGTCCTTGGTGGATCTTTGTGATGTAGTTAAGTTATATTAAAAAAAATGTAAATTTTGCTAGAATAATAGTGAGGCATTGGAAATCACCTTCACGTCCGACACTTGAAGAATTGAGGGTGTTAGTGAGTGAAGCCATGCTGCTAGGATAAGAGGGAAGGGGCCTGTGACGATCTCATGGCTTACTTTACTTCCAATAAGAAGAAATCTAAATATGACACTGGGTGACACAGAGTGCACTATTATCAATTATTATCAAAGTATGTGTGTTTATGTATGCATATGTGTATACAAGTATTAGTATATATAACATTCTTGTACAGCAGCCATATGTCTAGTATGTACAATTGTACATTGTGTCATTCATTTAAAGGGACATTTTTAGATGTTTGTCTTCATTGACATATTCTTCTTTCTGTAATAATAAAAAACTTGAATGACAAAAAAAAAAATTCAATTTGACGAATACATGTCGTGCACAGCATTGTGCATTACATCTCCCCATCTTGATGTGACAGCGTCATGTAATTAATTAATTAATATATATATATATATATATATATATATATATATATATATATATATATATATATATATATAGGTGTGTGTGTGTATTTATACTTTTTTCTTAACTTTATTTAGTCCAAAATGCCAACATCAATTTCAGTTTAAAGTGTGAAAAATGTGATTGTGTATTACTCAGTGACACATACTACATTACCGTGCATGTACGCATATGCATATGTTGGGGGGGATATTTTATTTTTTTTTTTTTTTGGAAATGGGCTAAAACATACACAATCAGTGGCACGATCCTTTAAATGGCTGCGACCGAGTCATTTACAGTGAACCCTGTTAATGCTAATCTATATTTACACTTATTAATACTATAAATGTATTGCTTTTATCCAACATGGTTAGTAGACAGTAGGATTTAATAATTTGAAAAAATCTTTAATGAATGCATATTGAATATGTTAATGTTTTACTGTAAATATGTTATTCTCTATTAAAGAGAAATGTATAATTTACTTCCCAAAGGCCAAAATCCAAATGAATCAGGACTCACATCAGGTTGTTTTAGTGAAGCGGCAGCAGCACACTAGATAGATAGATAGATAGATAGATAGACAGACAGATATATAGATAGATAGATAGATAGATAGATAGATAGAGAGAAAGAGAGAGAGAGAGAGAGAGAGAGAGAGATAGATAGATAGATAGATAGATAGATAGATAGATAGATAGATAGATAGATAGATAGATAGACTCTGAGAAATACATCGCTAAAATAACAGAAAAGTTCTAGTTCTGGCAGCTCCTTACCCGGACTTTGTCCCGTAATAAAAAAAAAATGGAAATTGTGTGTGCACCTCATTTAAAATACAGAATTTGAAAAACCTTCACAAAAGCGAAAAATGCAGAAAAAGCAAATACAGCATGTGTCACAAAGGGTCTAAAGAAAAGACTTTAGTCTTCCAAACACAAACCTGTAGGGTGGACAAAAGTTGTTGGAGCAGAAATGATGCAATTCCAAATACAAATGAAAAACTGTGAATCGAGTTCTACGGACAATTTTTGTTAAAATATACAGACATACAACAGATATTTCTTAGAGAGATAGAGAGATAGAGAGACTCCTCATCTCCATATTAACCGCTTGATGTTTTTGTGATTGATTGATTGATTGATTGATTAATGATTGATGAATTCAAGCAGACGTGCCTCCTGTAGATAGCCTACATCACTAAAAAACATAAAAACAACTTTTTCTAATTGAAGAATAAATGCCATATTTAGTCCTCCCTTATTCTTAGATCTTAAAAACTATTCTGGTCAAATCAGGATTACAATAATATATATATATATATATGGGACAAAAAAGTGTAAAAAATGTAATTCCCATAGAAAAGACTCTATTTACGCCTCGTAAGACAACACAGAGGCATTACAAATAATACCTGGGCCATGCTCATCACCGTGTCATCTTATTGATCATTTCATAATTTAATAAACATAACTGATTCACCTTAAACTGCTGTTAAACTCGGGGTCTCATGGTTAAATGACTCCTTGTAGCTTATCTGTAATAATAAATATCTGTAACTCAATTAGATGGCAAGAAGGATTGATACATGGCATCACATATCCCAGTCATTAGTCAGAGTCCCAACTAATATTAGTAACTGTAAAAAAAAAAATAGCCTGTGATTAATTAGAGAATGTAATAATGACACGTCAGGGTTGAGTGAATAGTTCCCACGGATCATTTCATTTCTAAACACCTGCGAGGTGGAATGCGTTCCATAAAGCGTGATCTTACATAATATGACCTTGCTTTTTAATTTCCACTTCCCATTCCCGAGCTGAACTGAGAGCTTTGACTGAGTGGATTTCAGAGACGGGACTTTGTCAGCCGGAGTAACTCCGCAGATCTGCAGCGCAACATTCAAAGCTGCAGTGTTGAAAATAAAAAGATTCTTCCATATTCCATATCCAGCGACTGTATATTCCCACAAATCAATTATAGCTGTGGACCGGCGTTCATCTATCATCTTTACAATTCCTACTGATAAATATATGCAGTCAGATCATAAAGAGTTATGCCTAGAAGCGTGGCAAACCTTCCATTACAGACCTATTAATCCTGCACTCAGGTATGTTTCTCAAATTTTTTAAATTTGCGGTAAAATAATGCTCGGTGACGTTGTAACCTTGGTTCTCTGAGTAGAGTCATAGTCTCGATACGATAGAGAAACACCTCGATTGATTGATAGACAGAACTGGAATTATGGGACGCCCTGGTGGTTCACCTGGTTGAGCGTGCGCCCCATGTACCAAGGCTCAGTCCTTACCGCAGTGGCCGGGGTTTGATTCCGACCCATGGCCCTTTGCCGCATGTCATCCCCCTCTCTCTCTCTCCCACATTCCTGTCTTAAGCTGTCCTAGCCAATAAAGGCAAAAAAAGACTAAAATATAATCTTGAAAAAAAGAACTGGAATTATATATAATATGCAAACTACACACTGCCGTGTCCTGCAGAAGCAACAAACTCAATCCTGAACACTCAGGTGCAATTGAAGTAACATAAAATAAAATCTGATCATCCATTTAACATGGCGTGTGGGGAGCAGTCAGCCTGCCCCGAGGCAGCACTTATTTCCTCCAAACAGAATTAATTTTCATAATTAAATCCCTAGTGGCTACATATGGTACCATTTGGAACTCCAATATTTACTATTGAAAGCATGGTTATATAGTATACTGTATATAGTAAAGTATAATTGCATTGACTTTTTGCAATGGAATAGTAATTTGTTTGGAATGCTTTGATTACAACTGTGGATTTGATGAAGACAAAAAGCACCAGTGAATATAAAATAAAAACTCCACTCCTCCATCGCTCATCACAGCTGGTTTTGCTGTGCGTATAAATGTTTAATATTAATGTTTAATATCTGCACTGGTCTCTTTGGAGGGCTCTTAGGATGCCATGTACTGGGGATAGATGTATGTAGCATATATACATAATGTGTTTAATTGGTTTAGTTTATTTTGTTGTTATTTTATTGTATTGAATATTATGGCTATTATTTTACCTTAAGCCCGTAGACATAGACACACACACACACACACACACACACACACACACACACACTGTCAAAGGTCTATAGTTTAAGTCATTTTTTTTTGTTGTTATAATAAACAAGTGTCTTTTTAAATAACGACGGCCAATAATTTGAATACCCTCTCAAATAATCTAAACCAATCTGAATATGCCCTAATCTTGATAAAAGCACCACTTTTGTGAATGTGTTAATTGGCACCCGACATGTAACAATCTACTGTCTAATGTATTAACAATCCACGCCACTAACTTAATGCACAGATAGCCAGATATGTTATCCAGCCGAATAGTACAGTATGGGGCGATAAGAGCAGGGACATCTTGGTAAGCAATTTGAAAACATTGTAGTACATATTTCTCTCTCTCCCTCTCTCTCTCTCTCTCTCTCTCTCTCTCTCTCTCTCTCTCTCTCTTTCTGTCTGTCCCTCTGATTTCCTGTCAGCTCTATAGCTCTACAGCTCTATGTAATACAGGCAGAAATGCCCCCACCTCCTTTAACAAATAGTCAAATCATTTCAGTACACTGTTAGAAAAGTCCGTAGAAATACGAGCTAATATGCCGTGTTATTATGATTATTATTATTTTTCACAGGTGTTTTTCAGTATTTACATTTTTTGGATTAACAGAAATGTCCGTAACCTTAACCGAAAATGTACCGGTAATTTTCTGCCAGGATCCGTTTTTCTACGGATGTTTTCTCCTACAGTGTAGCACGCCTGTTATAACCTAGTCGGTCAGCAGTGAGTGATGGGTCGGGCTAGGGGGGAATAAAAATTGAAATCGTATTATCGTGATTGTGACAATTTTTTAAATCTTTTCCCAAGATTCGATAAAAAAAATGTAAAAAAAAGTTTGACCTCTGAGCCTCACCTAACTGGACAGTGCCACCCGACTACGGGTGTTGTGTTGTGTTTCTACGGTGCCGCTGACGGCGACTACATCAGATCCGTGTCCAGCAAAACAGAAAAAGCAGAAAATCCACGTTATATTTACTAAATAAATGTCTGTCTGACTGACATGTGATGTGCATTCTTAGAAATCAATCAGATTTTAGAAATGTCTCATGATATATTTGTCTCTAGAAGTGTGTTATCCAACTTTTGTTTTGGTCAAAAAAGGAAAAGACAATCCCAACACTCAATACCATCGAATCGCAATAAATGAAATCACAATACAAATCCAATCAGCACCCATTTATCGGGAAATAATTGAGTCGGGACTATATTGTCCCGGCCCTGGTAGTGAGAGACAAGTGAGCAGAAAAATGCAAAAACTTTCTTTTAGCAGAGACTCAATTCCTTTTGCATCGACTACTTCTGGCTTCATGCATTTGTGTAAAACGTGCAGGCTAACGCACCAAAGTTGAGCGTGTAAACGCAGCAAGAAGAGAGTGTCCGATGGCTCAGGGGTTGGGACTGCTGACATGTTTAATGACAGTTAGGGCTGCAAAGATCAATTATTTTGGTCTCTAAAATGTCAGAAAATTGTGAAAAGTGTGGATCAGTGTTTCCCAAAAAGCCCAAGATGATGTCCTTGAATGTCTCGTTTTGTCCACAACTCAAAGATATTCACTTTACTGTCACAGAGGAGAGAAGAAACTAGAACATATTCATGTTTAACAAGTTGACATCACACAAGTTGGACTGTTTTTCACAAAAAATGACTCAAACTGATTCATTGATTATCAAAATAGTTGGCAATTAATTTAATAGTTGACAATAATTGATTATTCTTTGCAGCTGTAGTTGTTAGGCAATTTTTTTAAGAAAAGCGGGAAGGAAAGAAGAAAGGAAATATGTAGGAAGGAGGAAGGGAAGAAAAGAGGAGGAGGGATAGAAGAGAATGATGGCAGGAAAGTAAAGGAAGAATAAATAATGGAGGGTGGAAAAAGGGAAGGAAGGAAAGACGACGGAAGAAAGGAATTGTGTATAAAAGGAGGTAGAGAAGGAAAGAAATGCAGAGAAGGAAGGAAGGATTCAGTTTCCTGTCACAGAGGAGTGAAGAAACTAGAAAATATTCACATTTAACACGCTGCATTTCAGAAAATAATGACTCAAACCGATTCATTGATTATCAAAATAGTTGGAGATTAACTTAGTAGTTGACAGCTCATCGATAAATGATAGTGTCAGTGGTGCCAATCAACAGCATCAAACAGCATTTAGTAAATGATGAGGATGTTAAATGTGCAACTTAAGAACAAATGTCAAAACTCAGTTCCACTTTTGCCGCTTTGACAGAAACCGTCACTCCAGTTACATTTTCATCAACTGCGTGATGCATATCACAGGTAACAGCTGGAGGAAACTTTGGTCTGACAGATGTTTGCCTCTGGAGCAGCCTGAACAGAGCAGCCTGACCTGCTGGACGCTCCAACGCGGAGCTCTCCAATTAACAGCAGCAAACACAATAATAACAAACACACTTCCCCATCCACTCACTGCAATTAAGCTCGGATGCCTCCACATCTGGACTCAGTGGACAACTTCTCACACACGCACGCGCACACTCACGCCCTCACACCCCCTCTCCTCTCTCAGGAGCTGTGGGAACATCCAGCCGAGGCTATTCATCTCCATAAAGTCCTCACCGTGAGCAGGGAGCCGGGCTCCTCTCCGCCGCGTCTCCGCTGCAGCCAGATACAGCTGCGCCTCCGGATCCGCCGCGCGGCTGCTTCTTCTCCGCCAGCAGGTGTGTGTGTGTGTGTGTGTGTGTGTGAGAGAGAGAGTGTGTGAGAAAAGAGAGTGAGAAGCAGAGGGTGCCTGTGTGTATGTGTGTGTTACCGGGGGCAACGCGAGCCTGTCGGTATCTGGATGTGGAGGAGGATAACGAAGGAGGGTTGTGTTATTATGAAGACTTCTCTCTCTCTCTCTCTCTCTCTCTCTCTCTCTCTCTCTCTCTCTCTCCCTCCCCCTTCCCTCTCCATCTCCCTCCCCCTCTCTCTCCCCCTCTCTCTCTCTCTCTCTCTCTCTCCCTCCCCCTTCCCTCTCCATCTCCCTCCCCCTCTCTCTCCCCCTCTCTCTGTCTCTCTCTCTCTCTCTCTCTCTCTCTCTCTCTCTCTCTCTCTCTCTTTCTCCCTTCCTCCCTCCCTCCCTCTCTCTCCCCCCTCTCTCTCCCTCAATTCAATTCAATTGAAATTGCTTTATTGGCATGAATGTCAGAAATAACAATATTGCCAAAGCATTAAGTATAATAAGATGAGAAAAAAATACATACACACAATTCATTGAGTAAACTAAAAAAAAAAAACTAGAAAACAACAAAAGTATATGAATATAAAATCCTAAGTGTCAAATTTAAGAAAGAAAACAAAGACAAAAAAAAAATAAAAACACATGAAGTAGAGGTCTCTCTCTCTCTCTCTCTCTCTCTCTCTCTCTCTCTCTCTCTCTCTCTCTCTCGCTCTCTCTCTCTCTCTCGCTCTCTCTCACCCCTGTTGACCAGAGAACAGTGCAGTCTGTCAGGACTAAACATCTGTCTGTTGATCAATATGTAAAATACATGTAAAGTAACTAGTAACTAAAGCTGTAACAGATGAATGTAGTGGAGTAAAAAGTACAGTATTTCTCTCTGACATGTAGTGGAGTAGAAGTAGAAAGTGGCATGAAAAGAAAAGACTCAAGTAAAGTACAAGTACCTCAACATTAGGACAGTACAGGACTTTACATTTACATTCCACCACTCATCAATATAATATTGTATCATGATAAAACTTGTAATTTACACGCCTATATAGTAACTCGGTTTATATACTGCATACTCCCATCCTCCAATAACTCTTTTTCTCCTTTATGGTGTATTAAACACACAAGGTGAGATCAAGATAATATTCATGCCGAATGCAAGAAAGCACATTTACAGTGATATGCAATAAAAAAAAAATATATATATATATATTAGTACTGTCAGTTAAATGTGTTATTAACGGCGTTAACGCAAACCCATTTTAACGGCGTACATTTTTTTATCGCGAGATTAACGTTCTTTTTGGCCTAGCAAACTTTGTAGTTTTTTTCACATGCTGTTGCAACAACTAGTAACATTAGAAAAACTACAACACCACACCAGATCTAGCTAGACCGGAAACAAAACAACAGGCACGCCGCACACACTTGTTTGGGCGTGTGAGCCGGCCAAAGAGTAGTAGGCTAACGTTACGTTTTGAGTGGATGGTGAGCACGAGATACCGAAATGGATGCCAATAAGATTCTGAATGGAAAGTTTACTTTTAAAAAGTTGCCAAATGGTTCCATTGACAAGACCAAAGTGATCTGTGTGTTTTGTCGTTGTGAACTGAGCTATCATCGCAGCACGTCCAGTCTGAAATACCACTTGATGGCCAAGCACACAGCTGATGCCAGGCGACAAAAGCACAAAGCAAGCCGATCCACTTTTCTATGTTGATAAGAGCATTAAAATGAGAAAGAATAATGGGACAAAAAGAAATCAAGGGATATTTAGAATAGATAAAAATTTGCAATTAATTGCGAGTTAACTATGACATTAATGCGGTTGATCGCGATTAAATATTTTAATCGTTTGACAGCACTAATATATATATATATATATAAATACTGGAGCCATCTATCTGATCAATTGATGATCTGATGCTTTCACTCACCTTGTTTCCAGTTTGTGGGTTACATCCCTCCAGGTAAAAATTTACTTAACAAACAATTACAATTACCAACGCAATGTAAATCATTCCTCTTGCGCTACTGTACATATTGTATAATCGCTGTACGTATTGTATAAGCCCTCACATTTGCACCACTGTACATACTGCATAGTTATTTATTCTGTATTATCATAGTCATAGTCATAGCCTGTTCATACCTGTAATAGACACTCATATAGATACATATTTATATATCATTTCATACCTTGCACTCTGTATATAGGCCTACTGTAGCATATGTTATTTAATCACTGCTTAAAGAACTTCTGGTTAGACGCTAACTACATTTCGTTGCTCTGTACTTGTGACGTGTGCAATGACAATAAAGTTGAATCTAATCTAATATAACTGTGAAAAAACCCAAACCAGAAGACACTGGGCTAATCTGCAATTTATTGCCCCAACTAGAGTTGTCTAGTTTCCTTGGTTTGTTATGTCTACATAGTGTAATAATGTAATAAGGTAACTATAAGGATATAAAAGACTGGGATGACCAATCTTAGAAAATGGGTTACACCACTGCATAAGACAGTCACGTAAAGTGATCATCCTATCACAGACAGAGAAGACTGTCTGTGATAGGATGATCCCTTTACGTGTAGCTCTTTTTGTATAAGCTGTACTGTGTAATATTTATCTATTTGTTTGATGGTTTCAAAAATGTGTTTTCCTTCAATGTTACAAAACGAGGGTGTTAGGGAGGGTTGGTTGTGGGTTGGCTGGGGATTTGTTTTTGTTGTGTACTTGTCTGTTAAATACCATTAAAAAGAACTTAAAAAATAAATAAATAGTGTAATAATGTAAAAGTGGAAACCCCATACCATACCAATACTGCTGTATTTGTTCCTTGGTCCAAGCTTTATATGTCCTCAGTTTCATAGAAATCCATTAAATGAAAAAAATAAAAAGTATTTTTATCATACAGGTTGTAATGTGATGTATTCTGTACCCTACAATACAAGAGGTTTGGATCTTAACTTGTGAAAGACAGCGTTATTGCTGTAATGTAGGCCCTCTGATGCATAAATACTGTGTGAACCAGAAATAGATGAGTTAACACATGAAGATGTGTTAAATCATTTCTTTGCATCCCCTTTGGCAATGAGTCACACTTTGTTCAGAAGAAACAAACACAGACAATAATGAATAACCTGCTTAGCATAAAAGGACAGGGGAGGCTGTGTGTGTGTGTGTGTGTGTGTGTGTGTGTGTGTGTGTGTGTGTGTGTGTGTGTGTGTGTGTGTGTGTGTGTTCTTGTTTCACTATATCCGTGGGGTCCAAAAACCGGGAGTCCAGTATACTCGTGGGGTCCCGACAGCTTAGTGGGGCCAAAATGCTGGACCCCACAAGTTTAAAGGGCTGTTTGAGGGTTAAGACTTGGTTTTAGGATTAGGGTTAGAATTAGGTTATGGTTAGGGTGAGGGTAAGGGTTAAGGTTAGGCATTTAGTGGTGATGGTTAAGGTTATGGTAAGGGGCTAGGGAATGCATTATGTCAATGACGGGTCCCCACAAAGATAGTGAGACGCACTGTGTGTGTGTGTGTGTGTGTGTGTGTGTGTGTGTGTGTGTGTGGTGTGTGGTGTGGTGGTGATGGTGATGGTGATGGTGTTCTCGGTGGAGGTATGTAACTATAAACCTAGATATTGGTATGTGTTGTTGAGCATAATATTTTAAAAGCATAATCTGTTTTTTGAGTTTTTGGAAATGCATTGTTACATAGCGGTACATAGTGCAACTTGTGTGTGTGTGTGTGTGTGTGTGTGTGTGTGTGTGTGTGTGTGTGTGTGTGTTTACTGGAATGAAATATGGACTCGGAGAGAGGTGAGCCCGGTTAAATTCACTCTAATAACACAAAGTCAAAGCAATGAGTTAATTATCATATAAATGAATTCATATAAATACACATACAGTACATAAATTGTACGTACAGTATATATTTATTTTATTCTAGATATTGTATAATTATGTGATAATGATGGGATGCATACATGTTTTCCACCTGTAATAATTATATTTAATTAGGTATGGATGGATAGTTGCGTGATACTATTAGACTAATCAAATAAAGTTTAAATTATTGAGTAGTACCGCAGTTGAGTATTGCTACCTACTATTACAAAATAATAAAGATGTTAGATGATAGCATGGTGATTCTGAGTCTTTACTGCAATGCTTATGGTTGTGTTTTTTTTTTTTACACTAATTCATTCACTTTTGTTCTATTTTACATTGCAAAAATGGACAGATTTCATGACAATACAGTTTTAATAAATGACCGTGTCAATGTGTTGGGTACTGTGCCAGTAAGTAGTATCTAATAGCAGTAGAGTGGTAGTGCTTCTGACGCTTTTTTTATCGTTTTCTTGTCACCTTTTTCAATGCTTTTTTTGTTTTTAATTCATGATCAATAAACCTAATTTATATGACATTATACCTAATTTTTGAGTAAAAAAAACCCACAGAAATTATGAATTATTTGGACTAATAGTTAAGATCAGAGGATGTAGAGTGAATCACAGACTGGTATATGTTAAAGTTTATTTAGGATAATGTTTTAAAACCATTTGAAAAGAAAAAAAATTCTAAATGCTATGAAATTGAATAAAACAACGAAAATGCAATGGAAGTAATCATTAATTTGACCTACGAAGAATGTTGTACAGCTGCATGTTCCAACTTATTTTTTTGGGGCAATTGGTTGTAAGAAGAAGAAGGGTTCAACTTAAGTGAAATTCGGATTGTATCAATTCCTCTCTTTTCTCTGCTTCACATCTTAATATCCAGACACAGTTTACTCTCTAATAAACAATATCAGTTCTGCACTGAGCCTTCCAATCATAGGATTATTTAAAGGAGCATGTATTTAAATGATAATGATAATAGTCATGATATATACAGTTTTAACAGAATGCATGCAGGAAACAAATCACATGCAGAAGGTGTACATCTGTACATCTATGTGTACTAACATATTAAGACAATACACTGTATGCTTGTAATATGTATATGTTAGTTATTGTTGGATTGAGTAATTTATAATCTATAATCTTGAAAAGGGCGACAAAAACGTCGGAAAAAATTGTCGAATAAAGAGACAAAAACGTCAAAAGGCGACGAATGTCGGAAAAAAAACAACTTGAAAAAGGTGAAAATAAAACATTAAAAAGGAACAAAAACTTTGGAAAAAGCCCAGTTTTTTTTATTTGAGGTGGTAAATGATGTAAATGATGCCTATGGTAATAAGTACAGTAATAATAAAAAATATTAACATAAACAGTGGCTGCATTTGAAGTGAATTAATATGAACACTAGTTCAATTTTCTGCAATCATTTTGCTTTATGAAGGTAGTAGTGACTTAGTAATTGGAATCCATGCAATATGAAATTACGAAGATTTAATATAACTTGATTAAGAATGGCAACTCTTATTGATCATTGAAAATAAACAACATCTCTGCTTTATGTCTCCCTGCTTCATCTTCATAATCTGCTCTGCTGGAAGACAATAGAGGTGGGAAAAACACTCCCCAACTTCCATGCTTTGATCATATTTTACTCCTGAGAGTCCACCTGATATTGTTTAACAGACATAAAGACATCACAGAGACAGGAAAAAGCATGCTTGGAGACGTGCGAGCTGGCGAGCGTGGCCGGTGTGCTGGGAGTAAGAGAGATTTTTAATATTGTGCGAGTAGCACTGGGAGAGTGAATGGGTGCTGAGGAGGAGAAATTGCCAAGACGGGGTTTCATTTAGTCAACAGAGAGTGAAAGTAATGGGATGCGCACACATTCACACACACACACACACACACACACACACACACACACACACACACACATACACATCCGACTGCGTACACAACTTTGAAGTTTGGGATGAAAAAGTGTCTGTGTATGCTAACACAAACACACATATTCTAGTGTGCTAATGAAAAACTGTAACTCATAAATAGACACACACAAGCACGGACACACAGTTTTCTTGCATAAAAAGGGTCTTTTGAGCATGCACACACACACACACACACACACACACATAATGTAGAGGTGTGCACATGTGCACACAGTACATATGCACACTAAGTGCTGCGTTTCTGTAATCAGCAGTAAGTGTACCATGGTGAGTCATTGACAATCTCTCCGTCCATTTACCTATGAGCCTCAGCAGACTACAGCTGCCTGCTGTGTTTATTAAAAATATAACAGCTCTATTATACTCATTAGGTTATTGCTCGCACTGACACCGATAGGGAGACACACACACACAGCCATATACACACAGAGCGCACAAAAATGGAGCGATACATTCCCAAAATGAACAAAGTGATCATTGCTTTGATACTGGTCTTCAATAAAAAGATCAGATGTGGTCCGGTCACTCTGTTCCACCTTTGATGTAATTGAAGTTGTCCCTGACTGCTACAGTCAGTATGGTTTTATTATTTGTTATGATTATTACATGGTATCGGACCTGAGAACGGTATTTAATTCAGCAGTCTGCAAACTGCATTAACCCTGCCGGGGCACAGCAGAGGCTACTTTCAATGAAGAGCACGTGATGGTTGAATTCAGGGTTTTTTAGTCTCTCATGTAGCTGTCTAGAACTCACAGATTTCAAAGGCTCCACTTTCATTGGCCTCAACTCATCCTCCACCAATGGCGATAACAATGTACAGGTACATGCACTGCTGTTTGTGACATGGGTAGGTTTTTCCTCACTCCCTTGTGCTCGTTCTGTCTGGAAAGATAGACACTCTTTGAGACTGTTGAACAGTAGTCTTGCATTGCTAGACCCTCCTTCACAGCGCTGTGGGGGAGGTTATGGCGAGTCCACACAGCATTCTGGGATGGGAGAAAAACGTGCTGTGGCTTATTGGCATTTCTTTAAACCAATCACAATCCTCTTGGGCGGTGCCTCTGCAAAATAGCCTTGGGAAGGAACTTGTTTTGGTGGAACGTGTTTGTTCAAAGGTTGGTTTATTCGTGCAACGGAAAACTCAGATTGGACAGATAGTCTAGCTAGCTGTCTGGATTTACCCTGCAGAGATCTGAGGAGCAGTTAACCATAGTCTTCATAAATCCACCGGAGGTTAGAATTACACCACATTTATGAACGTCCGTTACATTCAAGTCATTGCCAAATGAGTTGCTACAAAGCTAATTAAGACTATCAGCTCCACACAACTCTCTCTGGATTTCTCAGTATGGCTATGTTCAGAAGATTGTAGCGTCCGGCGACAAGATATAGATAATGATAACAGAGATAATGACCTCTTCTGAAGAGTCTGTCATGTTTTTTAATCATCCGTGTCCTCCTTGGCTACTAGCAACCGTGTAAAGGGGGTTTGGGGATGGTGCTTGATCACGGAAGGCTTGTGTCATGTGGACACGCCGACAGTTTTGTTGTCATTACTTAGAATTCCTCATGGGGGAGACAGAAACTACACACTATAGCTTTAAACTCAGAGACATCTGTCATTTCAATCAATGACATGTAGCATGCTGTTTGGTCGCCTGTCAATTGCGTCATATAACCTTTGACCCCTCTAGTTACTCTTACTTCTGTCTTTATATTCATTAACAGTAATAAAGCATTTGTTTCTGCTACACAGCATCATGCCCCTTTGCAACATGCTAATACAGCAGAGGTGTAATTTATTGATACGATATTTAAATATAGATGTGCTACGTTGACAAGTAGCTAATATGCTTGGTGGGTAATCAGTACCGCACCATTATAAGGTTATAACAATGCTCAACATGCTCATGAAGTCATCCCCCCCCCCCAACTAATCAAATCTAAGTAATTATGTGGGAAACACTGCACTGCTATTTCATTGGAATGATATGACATGAACAACGTGAATAAAACTTTCATACATTAACTTTTCCCATAACAGATACATTTCAATCGGCAATGGTTAACAATCAATCAATTAATCAATGAATCAATCAATCAATCAACTAACATTTATTTATATAGCACTTTACAGCAACCAGCAGGTATCCAAAGTGCTTTACATCAAGAACCAAGAATAGAACAACAAAACATACAATAAAAAGAATGAAACATAGAAAACAGAAAATCAGAAAAGGTTGCATAGAAACAGGAGAAGGAGAGGGAAATTGTCACACCACTACTATGTACTAAAAGCCATTACAAATAAATAAGTTTTGAGTTTGGATCTGAAAAGAGGTACATCTTAATTACATCTTAAAACAGTTTGTACCTCGACATTGGGACTTCTAAAACTAGTTGATTTAATGACCGCAATGACCTGTTGGGCTCGCGAAGGGTTAAAATCTCGGTCAAATACTCCGGGGCCAGGCCATTTAAGGCATTAAAACAAACAAAATCTCAAAAATGTATTCTAAAACGCACTGGGAGCCAATGGAGGGTGTAGATGAATGACAATGAAGACAACAACTTATATATATATATATATATATATATATACAATAATTCAATTTGATAATTTATCGTCTTTCAATGGAATCATATCGTTATGAAATCATATATTGAGGTATCCTGATATACAATTATGTCGTCTAAATTGATAATAACAAGCACATGAGTCAATTTTGTCAGAAAATCTGTCGTGAAACATTTTGAGGGAATATCATTTGAAGAATTGCAGATTTGTTTTAACATCACACTATCTTTGTGCATACATGTGAACATAGTCAGTATGAAGATAATTTCACTTGAAACTGTTTGCCACATTATTGATGATTATTTATCAAAAGTGTCATCAGGGTAATATTTTGTAAAAGCACCAATAGTCAACCCTACAGTATCGTCGCAATATCGACATCGATGTATTTGGTCAAGAATATCGCCACATCTGATTTCCTCCACATTACCCGGCCCTAATTAATCCATGTTGTCCCTTTCATATTCACCACTCATTAAAGGTTCTGTACCAGACATTCAGAACATGAATATAGCAGCAAACAGCTGTTTGCTCTGTGAAGATACAGTGGAGTAATGGCGTCCTGAGCAGAGAATGAAGACACACCCTTGGTTTGTGTTGCAATCCCAGCTCTTCTTTGCGGCTGGGGGTGCATAGCAGTGCATGGGGCCGTGAAAAACACAGGTATTTCATGAAATGGGAATGTCTGTGAGAGCTGTGTGGAGGCAATCTCAGCCCGCTGTTTTTTTCTTCAGTATTTTGAGTACAGCCCCTTTAATTTGAAATCAAGGAACTCTATTAAAGATCAATGATTTCTTTTATCTGGATTCACCTGACAGTCTCACTAACAAAATATAAAACCCCAGTGTGTAAATATGAAATATATGTAACCTTAATATATAACTGCTCTTTGTGATTACAATCATAAAGACAGTCATTCTGTCTCTCCATCTCTCCTCTGTTAATCTGTCTTACAAACACACATGCACACACGCGCGCACACACACACACACACACACACACACACACACACACACACACACACACACACACACACACACACACACACTTGTACACAAGCCCGCCTGCTGTGCTTATTAAATAGTTGTGTTTGCTAAGTAGTGCGGGACCCAGTGGCCTATCTGCTGATAAAAAGTAAACAGCAGCCCTACACACACACACACACACACACACACACACACACCCACACACACCCACACACACACACACACACACACACACACACAGTTGCCGTCTTTGTTAAGTATTGAGGGACTGTGGAAGGCTCTCAGCTCATAAAGTGAAAATGTAACAAGGCAGACAACACTCCGTGTAATAACTCTGACGATCGCCCTGGCTTTCAGAACTGTACACAAGAGGGTTCGTGTGTGTGTGTGTGTGTGTGTGTGTGCGCGCACTGACTTGCAGAACTGCACACAAGAGGGTTTGTGTGTGTGTACGTGTGTGTGTGTGTGTGTGTGTGTGTGTGTGTGTGCGCTTGCGCGTACGTGCACATGTGTGTACGGATTGATTGGCTGAGCAGGTTGGAAAGTGGCATCAAGGGGAAAAGGCAGTCGTCTCACCTCAAACAGAGAAAATAAAGTAGGTTTTATGATTATTATTGGAATTCCCCATTCTGCTGCTACTGAGGCTAAATGAGCGTGGCATACAGCACACATACACACACACACACACACACACACACACACACACACACACACACACACACTCACACACACACACACACACACACACACACACACACACACACACACACACACACACACACATACACACACACACACACACACACACACACACACACACACACACACACTGATGTTTTGAAACTAAATTCATGAGCCTTTGACACACAGTCCCTCACTTTTACGCAAATCATACACACACGCACACACACACACACACACACACACACACACAACCACAGCATGTAGATGTGACACACAGACAGACATTCACATATTCACAGTCCAATATTTTGAGAGTAAATGAGCGTAGCTTATGACACACACATTGTGTCTTTCGCTCTAACTCACTCTCTCTCTCATAGACACACAGACACACACACACACACACACACACACAGACCAATATTTTGAGAGTAAATGAGCGTAGCTTCTGACAAGCAGAAGAGACATTCACAGGAGACAATTACCATTCCTTAGTGTGTAAAGGACACCACAAACAGTCACACAAAAACAAATACACACACAAATATGCATGCACATTCATATACTCACAAATGGACTATGCCCGCCCCCCCCCCCCACACACACACACACACACACACACACACACACACACACACACACACACACACACACACACACACACACAGCAAAATATCTGTCCCAGGCTGTGCTGACAGGAGTGTCCGTAGTGGGCCTTTGTTAGTTCTGGTTGGGCAGCCTTATTTATTGTGTGTGTGTGTGTGTGTGTGTGTGTGTCTGTGTGTGTGTGTGTGTGTGTGTGTGGTATTCATATACCAACAGCCTTTGTGAATCTTGACAGCGACCTAGAAGCCTACTGTCTTTTCACTTTGGCCAATTTATATTATTATATTTTACCCTCCCGTTCACATCATGCATATTCCCTTTTTATGGTTGTTTAATGTCTTTTCATTTTCGAATGAAGTTGTAAAATCTCCGAATTTCTCCTGCATTTTTCATGTATTGTATTGCTCTTTTCATCCAGCTTTACAGTACACAGAATTCAACGCGGTGCTGCTTCAAATAATTGAAATGTAAGTCTAATAAAGACAACTCACCCTTCTACTCCTGTAATCATATATTCATTCATTATTAATACACACATAAACTAAAAATGCATGTTGTGTGCAGGGAATGGAATATACTGTACATATGATATAACATGTGCTTATTTCAGTAGCTGTAATAGAAAGTTATAATTACTTATCTGAATGCATAGTTCCGTGAGAGAAAGGAATTCATAGTAAATGAGAAGAGAAAAATACAAAACCCATAGGTGATGTTAAAGTAAATTTAGTGACCATAAAAACGCTCTGCGTATATTACAATCACAGAGCTGGACATAACCAGTCCTTAAAGAGATGGATGCAAGCATCCCACCAGGTCAACTATTGAGAATATGAAATTAATATATGCGCTGGAAACCCTATTCAGGCCATCAGACTCCTTAATGAAATTCTTTAATTAATCAAAGTCCTGTACGTGAACAAGGTTTTCTGTTCTTTCTTTTTTCCTTGATTTCTTTTTCTTTCCCAGCCGGTCTGCCCAAAAAATAAATGTTTTGTATTTAAATCTCATTTCCTGCATTTCTACAGAAGTTTAGGGACTATGGTGATACAAACTCCAGGAAATAATGAAGTTGATCATAATGATAAATTCTTCCAGAAAAAATATTACTAACCTTTAAAATGTATAAGAAAAAAGAAGTCTGACTGTCTTGTTTAGAATAGGGGCCGATCACTGAGATTGTTTTGTTTTCTTGACTTTTGATGTCAAAAATGTCTTGTGCTTTCTGCTGCAACCTAACTTCCCCACGGGGACACTACACAATGAGCAATAAACAAACAGACAAAAAATGTTTTACGAATGTGCAAAAAATATTTTATTATTCTTACACCACACGCCAATGTTAAATATCAAGTAAATAACCAGGTTGTTTTTGTATCACAGAATATATATATATATATATATATATATATATATATATATATATATATATATATATATTATATATATATATTATATATATATATTATATATATAGTTTAGTTTTATTTTATTTCTGTGTCATGCCAATTATTACAAGACACCACCAGCCTATTTAACAGAAATCTTCCAGTCACATATACAAATCACATGGAGTAAAACATAAATAACAGAAAAAAAAATACATATATATATATATATATATATATGACATAAATGAAAACAAAAAAACAAGTGTGAAATAAAAAGACAAACAAATATCTACAAATCATCTTGGTAAAGAGCTTTTATTCTCTTCTCCTGGACTTTCTCGAGCTAACATGTGAACAGCCATCTCAGTCTTTGAACATCATCCATATTTACAAAATCCATATTTGTTTTTATCTTACTCAACAAAGCATAGCGCTACATACACATATGTATCTGATATCAGCTGTGCATTTGCCATTTTATCACCTAGATCTCACCACAAACCATAATAAAGGCCTGTGCATATCAGAATCAGAGATACTGGCAGGTAAGTAACACTTCCTAGGAATTTGATATGTGCATACATAAAAACACACTTAAACATTAATATAAAATAAACAAACAAATACAGAAACAAATTACGGGAATGAGCTGCCCACATATAAGACACTTTTGGTTTTAATTTGTTGTTGTTTTGTTCTGGAAATGACTTGGCCTCTGGGGCTCATGTTGAGCCCCACAAACACACACACACACACACACACACACGTTGTGAGTTGACATCACCTCAATGATAGCTGATTTACCACACATTTGCATTATTCCCCTCTGCTCTCTCTCCCTCTCTAACACACACAAACACACACACACACACACACACACACATAAACACACACACACACACACACACACACACACACACACACAAAAACACTTTTGGCCAACAAAACCCTGCCTTTCAGCCACCCTCAGAATTGTGAATAAATCCATGGCAATGAGACACGTAGTCAAATGACCATGTTGACTATAACTGGAACAGATTGTATGGGGGACAGAACAGCAGCAGTTCAAATATTTTAGAAGAACTTTTTTATTGGACAAAAGATTTCCCTCGGCTCTCCTGGATTACATTATTCACACCAGCTAATGTGGTCTTGAGCTGATATCAGGAGCTTAGTCAAACAGTGATTATAATGAGTGATAATAGTGATATTTTATCTGAAATTATGTCTTTAATTTTTAGCCCTTTACAAAAAGTTGTGTAAAAACCCACATTTGGAATTTTTTCTTAACATTGACTTAAGATATGGACATTTTTGTTTGTGAATGTGTTAGCAAACCTTTAGATTTGACATTTGTTTTGCAGGTACTTTTTGACTTTTGACTATTTTGACTTATTTAAAAAAAGAAAAATGTTTTATTATTTACTTGAACTTTTTTATTTTTGTAGGTTAAGCCATAATATTGTTTAACATATTTCCTAAGTAAGGAGGTTTGAAATTAAAACAAACAAAAACAAGGTAAGTGTATTCAAATGTGTGCATTTAGGAATAAGTACATACATCGAGTATCAATTACTGTAAGAGCTCAGATGTGATTCAGCAAAATTTCTGCTTGTCTTTTTAATCACTCAACAGTCGTATTCAGTATTAACCCGGCCTTTATTTCTCTTAACATTCACCAGCCGTTGTACAGTCCTAATAGCTGTTGATGTCTCAATCACATGACATTATTGCTGTGCAACTATGGTAGCTTGTTGCATTCCGGTACATACAACTACATCTCCCACTTTACGAGGCAGATCGACGACGGTTCATTTCCAGGATTGTTTAGGTGCCGCCAGAACTTCGGCCGGAAGTCCCTCATTTCAGCTGGATGTCTGTCACCTTCCTCTTTCTTTGTGTTGGCGATCTAAACTCCAGTGGATTTATGAGGACTATGGTGAACTGCTCCTCAGAGCCAGACCTTCTTCCACAGCGCAGCTAGTCCATACACCATTCCTGGATAGCGAAAAACGGTCAGGGGTTGTTTGCATTTCTTTAAACCTCTGCAAAATAGCCTCAGGAAGGCACTTGTTTAGTGGAACATGTGTACGTAGGGAGGAGAGTGTGTGATGAGAATTTTACTCCGTACAGCTTTGAGACAATCAAAGGGACAAAGGAACTCATTTGCACGCCAATATTCACTCACATGCACTTATAATCACCTGTAATCATTTTTTTTTAGTCTAGGGGGGAGGGTCACCCAACTTTTGTATTCATGAGAACAGCAACATTTCAAAGTGGCTTGTTTGGTGCGTATTTATCCAGGTAGCTCCATGTAGCTCTCTCAGTCTCGGCCCCTATCGCTAGCAGATGGGTCCCTCCCTGTTTAGTCAGCCAGAAACTTTGAGCTGTTGCTTTAGAGACCGTGGGATTTCCCAAACTGAATAAATCCCGTTCGTACATATAAACACAAAACTGCTTAGCTAGCTCCATCGTGTTGTAACTAAGACATCTGATGAAAAAATAATTGTATTCATTAGCATGATTGCCGTACTGTTTAGTTCAAAAACATCCAAAACACTCTACGAAAACATAACGGATCAGACGCAAGCTTTTATTTTTAAAAGTCAAAGCTTGCGGACTGCACCAAGCCGGGAGGGCAATATAGACGGGAGGTCTCCAGGCTGCAGCCATATCCGACTCAAATATCCTTTCGGTTTATATGTATAAACGACCTTTTCAAAGCATTTGAGAAGGAAGGAGTGGTAGCATGCAAGCTCCCAAATTGATGCTCGTCTGAGAAATTGAGTTTTGGATAATGTTCAGCTTTGGCAGCTTTACCTATATGCTAAAATATACAACGACTGAGGAAGCCTAGTGACGAGTCCATAGCAACCAGTGTTGAATTTGTTATTACCCAGTGTTCTTTGTTGAATGGTCTCAATGTTTTATTGTTTTATTTCATATGAATACTAGTTCACTAGAGGAGTAACTTAGTATTTGAAGTAATGCAGTAATGCAGGAAGTGTGCATTTAGTTTCCATGCTTATTGTGTTAACAACAATGTTAGTCAGCATTAACGCGTTAATCGCAATGCGATTAACAGACGTTACAGGCAACAGAAACATCGCTGCATGTGACGCTAGTTAACACTATACTCGACAGCAGCTAACGTTAGCCTACCGCTAGCTAGCAGCTGGATTAAACACGGTTACAATGCTGACAGCTAATGCTAAACGGTGTAAAGTTTGTCTGTATTTCACTGTAGAAGATTCCGACACCGGGATGTAATAATCTGCAGCTGCTGTTGTCGGAACAACACAGATGGTGCGTTCATGAAACTGGTAATTTAAACCCTCGTGGTGCATTCAAAGTTGTTGTTAAATGCCCTTTTTCCATCTGGTGGTTGTTTTTGTCATTCAACAGCTATTTACTAGTGAAATAAGTTATTGTTATAGTGATTACATTATTATTAAATCATTTGACGATATGGCCTTAGCAATAAACAAGCCATTCTTTAATGTCGCCATCTGTTTAGTACCCTTCTTTTTTTTAATTTTCTTAAAAAGTATCGGTTCAGGCACCGTTAAGGCACTGGTACCGTTTTAAAAGTACCGCTTTAGCACCGGTATCCAAACCAAACAATACCACCCTAATATTGACTCTAGATTCAAATGTGTGACTAGATTAAATATATAATAAACAAATACAAATCTTAAAATCAAGTTCATAAAGTCATTTTCTTTGCATTCATTTGATTCCCAATCAAGATACACTGGTAAGAATTGCTTTCCATTGTTAATATGTACTTAAAAACTGTTCTGAAATGCAAAATAATAGAATTATAATCATGTGATAAAACATGCGATTAATCGCGATTAACTATAGAAATTCAACGATTAATCGTGATTAACAAATTTTAATCATTTGACAGCTCTAATATTTATTAAACACTGAACATGTTTTAAACATTCCAGCAGGCATTATACCAATATACTTAAAATAATAAATTAAAAAAATATTTGTTTTTGGCCATCTTTGAGCCCTCTTCTTCAATAGCCTATATCAGAATCAGAATCAGAATCAGAATCAGCTTTATTGACCAGGTTTGCATAGACAAAAAAGGAATTTGACTCCTGTAATCTTTGCTCTCAAAGTACAACACTTAACATATTAAGAATAAAAACAGAGTTGACGGTAAGAATATAAAGAAAATAGTGTACAGTATAACAATACAATAGAATTTACAATTTTACAAAAAATATACAAAAGAGAGGGAAGGAATAGTGCAATATCGTCAATAGACTGAGATTATAGGATTTAAATATGAGTACAGTGCAAGGCAGATCAGTATTAAGCTGATAACTGATTGCTGAATGGATGTAACATACTCTGTACACCTAACACAAAAAAGTGCATTAAAAATAAGTGGATGGATACAAAACAAATGATTAATTGTCCTTGACATTAGCCTATTTAGCCTACTTCTTCAGGAAAAGTGTCAGGTTCTTCTTCATGAAAAGGAGCTTCTCTGCTTTCTCAAATGAAAGTCTGTTCCTCTTCTCATCAATGTCATGAGATGCAGTGCTAAACAGTCTCTCGCTGTCGCTGCTTGTGCATGGAGCAGACATATACTGTATACATTTGACACTTGCTCATTTTAAAACAATGATGCCTCAGAGATAATGAAATGGTTGAAAACTGGTATAGGCCTACTATTTTTCCACACTGAAAATATTGGTCATCCAATATCCGAGAGGGTTATTGCTCCTGGGGATGGGAACTTCTCACAGATAACCATCTAACTGTTGAGCGGTTGAGCTTGTCCTTTGTCTTGCATTTGGGTTATTTACTTGGAGGATCTCATCCAACATGTCAAACAGCGAGGCTCATCTGTAGTACAGGCCCTTTTCCTCTCTGTGCTGTCTCCCCCCTCTCCTACGCTGTGCATCCTCTTACCATCTACATTAAGGCTGCACGATATGAGGAGAATATGCGATATGCAATAACATTGTTGAATATCGCGATGGCGATATTACTTGTGATAAATAAACAGATATTAAAATGTTCTCAGTTCTGCCTTTCTGCTGCTTTCAGTATTCTGCTAAAATACAACAAATTGCTTGTTGAATTTAAAACAAATGAAAGGAAATCATTTCTAACATTCTTTTATTGAACAAATTGAACATTGAACTGTATATAAAAGGCAGCACAAAAAAGTGCTGTTTCCAACAGATAATTTCTTTCAACTAACAAAATATCTCGTGATTTCTCGATATGTTGCAGTCTTTCATGATGTGTTTATTGTGTTATGTGTTGATATAGCGATGACAATAAACAAAAACGGTATATTGTGCAGCCATAGTCTCCATCACCAAGCGGGTTTTCCAAATCCAAACTCGGCCTGGATCGTTTCTCGTGTGCACTGCTTTTTCCCTACATCCAAGTAGTGATCTTTATTCCGTGGATCAAGTACAGTCGCGATGCAGTGATGGAGGGTTTGGAGTCCGCCTGACTAAATCTATGTTGACAGTCCTTTAAGAGTGCACTTTTACTTGTTTTCACTCCGTGACGCTTTAGTGCTGCATGTAAGGGGATAACATCTGTCACAGATGCATCAGATGAGCTTATCTCCTTTGTTATCTGCTCAAAGGGAGCTAGAAGAGAGAGGGCGTTCTCGATTGACACACACTGTGAATGTCGCAGGCAGATCATGATCTGCTGTGTATGTAGCCAGGACCCGCTTTTGTGCAAAAAGGCTTTCCAGCAATAATATGTACCGTTCCACCTTTTGCTCACATCTTCTTGGAGACGTTTTGGTGGTATTCCGAACTGCTCTTGGATAGATTGTAGGCGTGCAGAGGCAAGCGGAGAATGCTTAAAGTGGCCAGCAATTTTCCTGCCTATCGCTTTCACATCTGACTCAACAATCCCTGGTTGCTAGCAGTGTTGGGAGTAACGCGTTACAAAAGTAACGCAATTACAGTAATGTATTCCTTTTTGCTGTAACGCAGTAATATAACGCATTACTAATTCAATTTCGGTAATATTATACTCGTTACAATCTCAGTAACGCGAGTTACAACGCATTTTAACGCAACATTTAGTGGTGCATTGTTTTTTTAAAGAATTCACCAACACCGCGACACATTTTTTCACAGGAAAAAAAAAGCCATATTATTTTCCTGTCGCTGTATTCGATGGTTGAGATGACTGCAGAGACAGATACATTTGCGATATGGACATTTTCAGGAGTTATTACGCTTCGTTGAAGTGAGCTGTCCTGTTTCTGTTCCCGTGGTCAGAGCCAGAACCAAAGACGGTACGGACAGCATGTATGTCCCAACAGGTGGCGGTACGTCAGCGGCTGACAGATATAAACATGTCGGGAATTAATGTTGAGGCTTGCTACACGTAAATATCATTGCATTTTTATCAGCCGTGGAGAGTAACTCTGCCTGTAGTGGAATGGCTTCGAATGACGACCAAAAGCGCTTGTCTTTTACTGTGACCATTTACTGTTCAATATGTTGCAGTTTTACAAACAAGAAAGTGAACAACTTGAGCTTGACGGACATGTTGCATCTCAGTAAGCTAGCAAGAGTAGGCTACACAATAAGACAACGTCCGTGTAGCTTACTTCAAAATAAAAGCACTTCCTGTGACGGTTCGCAGTAAAACTAAATTACTGTTAAATAAGGTTGTGTAGGCTACCTTTTCACATATCAGCTGTAAATCAAGTACTGTAAATAATGTAAATAGTGAGTTTTAATCACACTATAATTGAACATTTCCTTTAGAGTGTTTTAAACTAAACAACATGAATTTCTTATTCAAGTGCTATAAACAAACATTTTACAACAATGTCGTACTTTTAATTGAGTATTTTCATTTTCTCCTACTTGCCTGTTATACGTTTTACTTATCTATTTTTTATAGCTTTAGTTACTTTGCATATGTATATTGATTATACAAAATATGAATAATCTATGATGTATTAAAGTGGATAAAGAGGAGACTTTATTGATCTGGTGGTGAAATTCACAAGCTAGCTGCCAAATCAAATTTTCCCTGTTATTTTGGTGAAAGTAACTCAAAAGTAATGCAAAAGTAGTGTAACGCATTACAATTCAGAGACAGTAATATTGTAATATAACTAATTACTCTCAAATGACAGTAACTAGTAATCTATAATGTATTACATTTTGGAAGTAACTTGCCCAACACTGGTTGCTAGTTGAATTGTGTGTGCCATGTCTTCCATGGCTTTGGTTATATTTCTTGCATTGTCACTGACTACTGCATGCACTTTAGATCGGTTGATACGCCAAGTGTCAAACATGCTGGCGAATGCCTTGGAGATGACTGCAGCTGTATGGGACCCCCTTTTGTAAGAAGCCAATCTCTCAAGGATCTCAAGTGATTCTTCAGGGCAGACAACTTTCTTCACCTGCTACGCCAGCCAGCCTTCAACTGCCACCATCTGCCTCCTGCCAGTTTATCAGTACATTTTAGTTTTTCTTTGGCAATCAACACCCTTCAAACCATCTCCGTCTCGTCTCTGCACTTTGGGGTCCAAACAAACAGAAGCCATTGGGCCCTAACATCCCAGGACGGGTGCTTAAAGAATGCGCTGACCAGCTGGCTCCTGTCCTGACAGACCTATTCAAAACCTCACTGAACCAGGCTGTTGTCCCATCATGTTTCAAGACTGCTACTATAATACCAGTGCCCAAATAATCCACAATTACATGCCTCAACGATTACCGTCCTGTAGCACTTACTCCAAGTATGATAAAGTGCTTCGAGAGGCTAGTAAAGGACCACATCATCTCAAAACTCTCCCCCACATTTGACCCATCCCAGGTTGCTTTTCGCTCCAACCACTCCACTGAGGAGGACATCTCCTCTGTAATCCATCTGAGCCTGGCACATCTGGAGAAGAACACACGTGCGAATGCTGTTAGTGGACTTTAGCTTGGCGTTCACCATGATCATCTCCCAGCATCTGGTAAGCAAACTGGGACCCATGGGCCTCAGCACCCCCCTGTGTAACTGGCTACTGGACTTTCTAACAAACAGACCTCAGTCTGTGAGGGCTGGTAATAACATCTCCGACGTATTCTCCCTGAGCATCACATCCCCTCAGGGCTGCATCCTGAGTCCATTACTGTTCACCATGATGACCCACGACTGCCATGCCAGGTTTAGTACAAACCACATTGTAAAATATTCATGACACAACAGTGGTGGGCTTCATCCAGGACAACAATGAATGGGCCTTCAGGGAGGAGGTGAAACAGCTTGTGGACTGGTGCAGCACGAACAACCTGCTCCTGAATGTGGACAAAACAAAGGAGATCACTGTTGACTTCAGGAGAAACCAGCACAGTCACACACCACTCCTCATAAATAACACAGTAGTACCAAGTTCCTAGGGGTGCAGATCACGGACAGTCTGTCAAGGTCCCTCCACACCACCTCTCTTGTTAAGAGAGCACAGCAGCGACTTCCTCACCACTTTCTACAGAGGCACTGTAGAGAGCATCCTGACCAGCTGCATCTCGGTCTGGTTTGGGGACTGCAGAGCCTCAGGTTGGAAGAGAGTGGTGAGGACAGCTGAAAATATCATTGGGTCGTAACTGCCTTCCATGCAGGACCTTGCACACAAACACAACATCACAACAGACCTCACCCATCCCCATCATGGACTGTTCTCTGCTGCCATCTGGCAAGAGGTTCTATTGCTATTGGGTTTCCCTTCGCACATGCGCAGTCGTGAAGATTTCTTTCGCGCCCTTGTGCCCTGCACGGGCCTATATTACGTCCGCAGTTACTGTATATCACAGTTGTGTGCCCATAGATCTGCTCCCAGTTTTTCTTCAGCGAGCAAGCAGTTTGAAGACTTCGAAGAACAGCGGTGTCCGCCCGTCTACCGACTGACGGACCTGCTACATCCTTTCCACCCAGTCAGATCTCCACCCAGGCTGCGAGGCCCCCTTCTCCAGGCTGGCACACCGCCGGTCGCCAGCAGTTCTGCGCCCGCTTACCGACGGAGGTACTGAAGCGGCAGACGATGGCAGCTGGCCGGACAGTCGGGTAAGGTAAGGATACCACCAGCGGCGACACCCAGACATCCCGGAAGGGGACTTCTTTGGCGGGCACGAGTCCGCTGACTCAATCCCCCCGAAGGCGGTTCTATTGCCGGCTCTCCCTCCTCCCCATTGGGGGGACTGGAGCTTGAAACAGCAGCTGATTATGAGGAGCTTGATTATGGAGCCCCGCCACTCGGCTGTCTCCGTTCCAGAAGGGGAGCTCCGCACCAACGGTTTTTCTCCTCCGCAGCTGGCGGGGCTCCCTGCCCACCGCTAAGGGTTTTGTTCTCGACCTGTATGAATGTTGAGTAGCATTCCCCAACCCGGGAGACGGGTGGCTCCGATGTTTTACTATGCATCGTTCACCAGGGCTCAAGGTGACACGGAAACGGAGTTCCTAGTGGTCCCGCCACTGCGGTAGAGCTTGGCCTCCATTCCGCCCCTGAAGGCCCCTTTTTTAGGCCGACGGGAGCTCACACCGCCATCTCCCCGAACCAGGTCCATGCTCGCTTCACTGACCGCGCGTACCTGTGTACCGCCTAGGTGACCGCGGCGCAGAACAACATCGTTCTGCTGTCTCAGCCATGACCGCTAAGCTTTATCTGTTCCCCGCTAAGGCTGAGGCAGCTCGGATACGCCCTACCATGGGCTGTGATGACTGGGCACCCGCTTCTCACAGCACGGGAAGGGCTCAGCGCTCTCTGTTGCTATGGCAACAGACAACACACGAATGTGCGCGCTCCCCCTCTCGAGACGCTGTGCTGTGTGATTGATTCTGTGAAGAATACAAATGGCTATACGCTTCAAGCCCTCCCTCTTACCGGCGTGGTAAAAACTATCATGCTATCTTGAGTTCAGATAACGGCTCTGACGCTTTGCACACATGTGGTGCCGTAGGCGTAGCCCGGTCACTCCCGCATTGTGTAAACAGCGGGAGCGAGCGCCCACTCAGTATGTGCGGTGCTACAAAGTCACTCCTCACCCCCGGCCTACTGAGCGGGAGAGCTCTGACTTAATGACTGCCCCGCCATGCATCCCCAGCATAGCGGCGCGCTCTCTGTTGCTATGGCAACAGACAACACACGGATGTGCGCGCCCCCACGAGTGATTCACCTCCGTGGACCTGAGAGATGCATACTTCCACATCTCTATTGTCCCCAAGCACAGACAATCGTTTATCTGGGCATGGACATAAACTCAGCCACTATGAGAGCCAAACTGTCAGCGCCAAGACTGGACAAGCTAAGCTCTCTGCTGTCACGCATCACGCCTCAGACAACAGTGTCGGCACTGTCAGTGATGCGTCTGATGGGCATGATGTCTGCGAGTCACGTGGTGGTTCCTCTGGGTCTCCTCCACATGAGGAGAACTCAGAGACAATTCGGTCGCCTACACCTCAACCCAACGCGGCACAAGAGAAGCTTGCTAGTCATCCCTTCCTCTTTACAGTCGGACCTGAACTATTGGAGAAACCCCCGGACCCTGTTGGCCGGGGTTCCTCTAGGGAAAGTGACGTCACACATAACACTGTACACAGACTGGGTGGGCATGTGCGAATCGCAGGTGGTGGGAGGGAGATGGCCAGATGCTCCACTTTCCCACATAAATTGCCTGGAGCTGTCCATGTGGCTCAAAGTGTTGAAACACTTCGCTCAAGTGGTGACAGGCAGCCATGTAGTGGTAAGGACAGACAACATGACAGCAGCGGCGTACATCAACCATGAAGGCGGTGTGCGCTTGGTTCGGCTGTTAGAAATAGCCAGGAGCCTACTGCTGTGGGCACACAGACACGTATTTTCCGGGGTTTTTTGAATCGCGCGACAGACCTGATGTCGAGGGGAACTCCCTCTCACAACGAGTGGAAATTGAATCCCACTCTCGTGCAGATGCTGTGGAACAGGTTCGGGAGAGGGAAAGTGGATCTGCTCGCCTCGTAAGAAAATACACAGTGCGCACTGTGGTTCTCTATGAACACACGGGACAATATGCCTGTCGGCGTGGATGCCTTCTCCCATCAACCATGGGGGCTCTCTGTTGCTGGGGCAACAGACAACACACAGATGTGCGCGCGCTCCCTCTCGAGACGCTGTGTGTATACGCTTCAAGCCAAGTCTTACCGGCGTGGTAAAAACTGTCATGCTATCTTGACTTCAGATAACGGCTCTGACGCCTTGCACACATGTAGTGCCGTAGGCGGAGCCCAGTCACTCCCGCACTGTGTAAACAGCGGGAGCGAGCGCCCACTCAGTATGTGCGGTGCTACACAGTCACTCCTCACCCCCGGCCGTCTGAGCGGGATGGGGAGAGCTCTGACTCAATGACTGCCCCGCCATGCATCCCCAGCATAGTGGCGCGCTCTCTGTTGTTATGGCAACAGACAACAGGATGCTGTCACTGAAAACAGCGCTCCTCTTCGTCTTGACGTCGGCTAAGCGGGTGAGTGATTTATGCGCACTGTCGGTTCACCGTCCTGCCTCTTTATTAGAGGTGATGGGAGCGCGGCTACTTTACAGCCAAATCCTTCATTTATGCCAAAAGTTTTAACAAACTCTTTTCTGTCGAGGATGTTTTCCCTTGAGGGTTTTTCCCCCCACCTCATAACAACCTAGTATGTTTTACACACGGCGGACATCAGACGTACACAGTAGCTGTTCGTTCAATACAACCTTCTTGTAGGGCCCAGAGCCCTTCTTTATGCTTTTTCCCCCTGTCTCTCTGAATCCTCGCCTCCTGGCACGCATTCAGGAGGAGAGCCTGTCGGGACAAGGGTGCGAAAGAAATCTTCACGACTGCGCATGCGCGAAAGGATAAACCCAATAGCAACAGCTCTTAGAGGGCTATGCCTATACTCATAGAATCTGGAATTACAATACGTAACTATCGTTTGGCAGCATTGGGTGCAGAACGGCCAGATTCTGCAACAGCTTCTTCCCACAAGCCATCAGACTCCTGAACTCGAAATAACCCCCCTTAATAATCCCCTGCAGTGGGCCTCATGTGGACTAATTTTATAAACGTGCAATAACTGTATCTATTTTTCTTAAACGTGCAAAAACTGTATATGCTGCCATTCAATATGTGCAATAATAATAATAATGCTCCTTTTTTATTGTTTGTAATGTCATATTTAAATGTTAAAATAACACACTGTAGCATTTGTATTTATTCATTTTATTTTTTAAACTTTTTTTTTTTTAGTTAAAGCAGTATGTATGAGCCAGTGGAATAAAATTTCGTTAATTTGTGCACTTTGTATGTACAGTTGAATGACAATAAAAAGCTATCTATCTATCTATCTATCTATCTATCTATCTATCTATCTATCTAAACCCAAAAACTCTGATTTAACTGTTCTTGTCATGAATCCCACCTCCTGAGTTCATTTTCTTTTTTCGTTTTCATTTTTCCGGAGTTCCTGAACGCACCCTGTCTGGTTGCCTGGCGACGAAGCAAGGCGGGAGAATCTGCAATCTGCACGCCTGGTCCTGATCATCACCTCTCCACCATTTAAGCCGTGAACTGACATCCATTCCCTGCTGGACCGTTAGCCTCACCAGTATGTTTGCTAGAGTATCAGTTAGTAAGTTTGAGAAGTTTGTTCTGCTGTTTTGTGACGTTGTGCTGTTAATCTGCTAATCTGCCTGTTCCTCTGGCTGCAGTTTTGTGACCTTGGAAATTCTCTCCACCTCTGCCTGGCTGTCTGCTTCACCATCATTATTGGATCTCCATTTATCCGTCAGCCGACCCACTTCCATCCACTGCCTCACCAGCTGGACTCACCTGCTTCCGCGTATAAAGCCAAATAAAAACCTCACCTTTTTTTCATTCTACTTACCTTGTCCTTGTCTGCTTTTGGGTTCCTGTCCTAGTGAATCGTGACAGTTCTGGCAGAAAGCAGGCAAACGTCTCCAATGTGTGCTGGGAGCCGGTCTCCTCTGTCTGCCAGACACGCTGTGTTATTGATTTAGTCCGTATCAAAGCCAAACGCATTATTTACAGGAGTTTTACTGTCTGTCAGACTCAAAGAGTCGTGTTAACTGTTGAAGCGGAGTCTAACATTGCTACTTCTTTCTGTTTTATGGCACATTGCAACCATTGCTTTAAAAAGTTGCATGCTGCCCCCATTGTTACAACACATTCTCATGAACGGGTTAGGAAGACATCGTAAGAAAATGCATCCACACCAATTTGTATGATATCCTACAAAATTAGGTGACTGTCGGCTGGTCAGGTGACAACCGGTTGCATGACAGCCACGTTTAGTAGTCTTTACAGTTCAATTTAGCCGAGGAAAATGTTACTGTGAGCTGGGTATAGGGCACCGTGAGGTGCTGGTCATTTCAGAGTTGAGTTTAGTCGACAAAAGGTGACTTTGAGCTTGGTACAGGGCACAACAAGGTTATGGTTGTTTCAGCTGCTGTTGCGTCATGCTACAACAACAGTTAAGTTTAAACATCAAAATGACTAAATACTAGAAAAAGATTGTGGTGTGGATTAAAACACCGATCCACTTAAATAGTACTCCTGGGACAGTTTCATGTGTTTGCTGGATGAAAGGTGGCATGAAACTCGACACCCCCACTTGAAAGCCCTGTTTTTTTGTCCCAGTACTCCTGGGACACGAACATGCATTTCCTGGGTGAAAGTCTTGTGTGTTTTCCTCAGGCCACAAACTCCACTCCCCGGCTTGAAAGCCCTGTGTTGTATGAACCATCTATCCCCCCCGGCTTCCTCTCTATGCGGATCTTCGCACTCTTATACAGCAGCAGTTAATGTGCTGCTGACAGTAATACGTGGAATACATACAAATTACAGAGCACTGTTCTTAGCTATATTTACGAATGGTTCATGAGAACAGCCTGATCGTTGAGTCTATGAGTCACGTTCTAGCAGTTCTTCAAAATAAAAGTCCTCTGCTACTTTCATGTCTTTGTGTATATGTGAATGCTGTTCAAAGAAACACATGTCTAATATGTCAGGGATTCTGCAATCTGATTCCCGTGTCTGGACATCAGTCATCACAGCTGTCACAGCAGAATGTTTGGTGGCAACTTAACATCAGTTTTTCTCAGGGAATAATCATCTAGTCAAAGTTTTTTTTAGCTTTTTTTACTATGCTTTATTTAGATGCCATAATAATTTGGATGAGGCATTTTGTTCTGCTGATATATGCTAAATAGACTATGAAATGCAATAATCTAAACATGAACAGTAAAACAAGACTAAAAGTCTACAGACCCCTGTTAAACCCTAGAGAATGCAATGTCAGTTACACCCCACCAATGTGTATCCTTACTGCATTAATGCAGAGAATGTCCTGCCTGCCACAAGTAATGAAGAAGTCATCCACATGCATCCTGTACATCTCAACTTTACAGCAAACATTCATGAAATCTGAATATAGATTTTAGACTTTTCAGACACTGTTCTTTTTCTCATTCCTAAAAACCAAATTGTTTTGTTGTCCAAAACATTTTATTGGTGGGTTCTCTTAAATTCTTAAATATATATATTAGTTGCAGTATTTATGTTTTAATCATACAGAATTATATTGGCAATGTTTACATACAGTGTATTTTAAATTTTATTTTATTTCAGTTTACCTATTGACTATTTTGGATTAAAAAATGACACGTCTAAAAATATGCAAAAACTCAAGTCATACAAGTTGTGTATATTCTACAGAGTAGTACTGTGTATGCATGGCATAAGTACTGTATGTGTATGTGTGTGTGTGTGTGTGTGTGTGTGTGTGTGTGTGTGTGTGTGTGTGTGTGTGTGTGTGTGTCAGTTGCCATGTGGTGAGGAGAGCTTGTTATACTCTGACAAGGCGAGACCGTTGGGGTGAAATGCATGATGGGATTCTGTGATGAGCAGGAAGAGTTTGAATAAACATGGTTGATTTCAGCTCACCCCTGTGTGTGTGTGTGTGTGTGTGTGTGTGTAGACCATCAGGCCTGTCTGTTTGTGCTGTGTTCACTGAAGCTTTTTATTGAAGCCCTCATGAATCTTTTTCCCTCTCAAATATTCAGTCCTTCCCTCGCTCTATTCTGCTCCCTCTCCTTACTGACTTCTCAGCTTCATTTTTTACTCCCTTGTTGACGTCCTCTTCAGACTGTATCACTCATTCCCTCTTATTTCCAACTCCCCCTCCACCACCATCTTCATCACTCTCTCCATTGGTTTTTGTCTTCCTTCCTTTCTTTCTTTCTTTTTTTTGCTTAAAGTGGACCTACGCCGATTTTCAAAATGTATACATGTTATTCCTATGATCTAAGACAGTCCAACAATATAAGTAAACGAGCAATTCACTCTCATCCAAAACCTGGAGTGACTAGAGAAAAACTTAAATTTGTGATGTCATTAAGTATAAAGTATGGAACTGCTCCATAGACAATGAAAAATGTTATAGCAGACACTGAGAGCACCCAGGGGAATGTTCGGAGTATATGGCCATTTTCTGTTTTACAACTAGGAACATTACATAAGGGATAATGTAGAGTGAGCGGGTCATTATTGAGAATTGAACCTCGACAGGGTGATGCAGGACGGTCTTAAATCAACCTGAAGGGGTTTTATTTGCAGTAATGACCCGCTTGCTCTACATTACCCTGCTTATTACAGCACCTGCAACATTGCGGATGTTTGGATTATATAGCTGCTTTGTGCCCAACTTTGCAACAATTAGGGTTCCTTAAACGAGTCTATGGAGGAAAAATAAGAAGTGGGTCTGGTCAGAGAAAATGTCCGGAGGTGCTCACTCAGGTCGAAGCCATGTTATCTAGTCGCACGGTACTCAGCTTCAGATTTCCATTTCCCGTTTCTAGGGTTGGGCATCACTTTGATTTCAACAATTCTGATTTCAATTCTGATTCTTCCGTTCGATTCCGGTTCTTATCAATTCTCGACTCCGATTCTTTGAGGGGTGGAGTTGAAACGGGTAACATGCTTATTTCACACATAAGAGGAACATTTTATTTTGATTCAATGGTGATTTAGTTTTACCGGGCTTTTTCTACGTAAAACTGCCGCTTACTGTGCACCTGCAACACAACGAGCACCTGGAAGTACCGTGGTCAATACGGAAACCAAAACTTCCGCGTGTTAAATTTGGAACTGATGATCGGATTCAAAATTTTTTAATGAAAAAACGATTTCAAGTTGGAACCGGTTCTCGATGCCCAATCCTACCCGTTTCTGCTCGCAGTTGATGCAGTGGCCTACTTCTTAAAGAAAGAAGAGCGAGGATGGATCTCTAAGGCGCTATGAGCGAGGATACACCAGAGGTCAGCCTTCCTGGAAGCCGTGCAGCTGAAAGCCGTTGCTAACACCGCCCACACAGCTGACGGATTCACATGACGCTTCAGAGGAAAGGACGTCTCATCCCTCTAGAAACACGTTTCCTCTCTCCTGGTATGATGTCCTTGCGTCTCTTCAATGCTTCATCGGAAGGGAGGCAAGTGGATGAGCCGCGGATGTAATTTAAGAACCTGGGATGCACCCAGACTTGTCAGCAGTGAAAAGGTGGTAGGTATACTCTGACCACAATGTTTTTTCTGGCTCAATTCTGGAGTGCCAATTCTAGATATATTTCGCTGGAGTTTGGATCTACGGGGAGCTGACGATCCCCGACGTGCTGACGTTTACGGTAAGCGTATTGTCTCACTTCCGTTGCTCCCGTGTCATGGACACTAATTTGCTGCTCCAGCAAAAACGTACTCAACTCTGCTTTATTGTTTAATTTAGCGGCTATTTGCCTGGATTGCATTTAAACTACAATAGTTATACTCAAGCACTTATAGTTTCTTCTCTTACAGTGACTGCCTCGCTGATCTCACAATTGTTAAAACGCTGTTAGCTACTTTTGCTTAGCCATTAGCAATGGCTAATTCCTCTCCCTCTCCTGCTCTCCCTTGCTCGGTGTGTCAAATGTTTAGCTATTCCTCTGCCTCCTTTAGTGATAAAGATACATGTAAAATAGAGTTTATTCGCTGCTCTGTAGGCGAGGCTTAGTGAGTTTGAGGCACGGCTCCGCACCATGGAATCAAAATCGTATGCTAGCCAGCACTCCGTAGCTGGTGTGGGCCAACATACTGTAGCTTCTGTTAGCAGTCCCCCGGCAGGCCCCGAGCAGCCGGGTGAGTAGGTGACTGTCCGAAGGAAGCGTAGCGCTAGCTCTAAACCAGGGAGTGCACATGGCGGCGGTTGCGCTAAACCAGAGTCTATGGCTAACCACCAACATCTTCGCCTTTCTAACAGTTTCTCCCCACTCAGTGATACACCTGCTGAGAAGCCAACTCTGGTTATTGGGAGCTCTATACTGCGGAACGTGAAGTTGGCGGCTCCAGCGGTCATGTGTGTCCCTGGGGCAAGAGAGGGCGATGTAGATCCTATCTAAAGCTATCTAAAGCTGCTGGCTATAGATAACCGTAAATACAGTAATATAGATAACCGTAAATACAGTAAGATCATTCACATAGGTGGTAATGATACCCGATTACGCAAATCGGAGCTCACTAAAATAATGTTAAGTCACTTTGTGCATATGCAAAGACAATGTCGGACTCAGTAGTTTTCTCTGGACCTCTGCCGAACCTGATCAGTGATGACATGTACAGCCACATGTCATCCTTCCACCACTGGTTGTCAGGGTGGTGCCCAGCTAATGATGTGGGCTACGTAGATAACTGGAGGGCGTTGTGGGGAAAGTCTGGTCTGATTAGGAGAGACAGCATTCATCCCACTTTGGATGAAGCCGCTCTCATATCAAGAAATCTGACCGAGTCTGTTATTGGTCATAAACCATGACAACCCATGGAAAAATCAGTAATCAGAGGTGCAGTGCTACACGCTTCTCTGTGCTTCCGTTGGAGCAGTCGCCCACTCATAGTTCCATAACCACGGTGTCTGTCCCCCGACTCAGATCGGTTAAATCAAATGTAAACAAAAGAGGAGCTATACTTAACAGCCTAATTGGAATTAAATCTACCACTGCAATGATAGAACAGAATAGGAAAATTAGATGTGGACTATTAAATGTTAGATCTCTGTCTTCTAAAGCAGTACTAGTAAACAATTTGATATCAGATAATCAAATTGATCTATTCTGTCTTACTGAAACATGGCTGTGCAATGAAGAATATGTTAGTCTAAATGAATCCACTCCTCCCAGTCATAATAATACTTAAATTCCACGAGGCTCAGGCCGAGGAGGGGGAGTTGCAGCCATCTTTGATTCAAGCCTGTTAATTAATCCTAAACCTAAACTAAATTATAACTCGTTTGAAAGCCTTGTTCTTAATCTTCTACATCCAACATGGAAAACATAACAGCCAATTATATTTGTTGTTGTTTACTGAGCTCCAGGTCTGTATTCTTAATTTCTTTCTGAGTTTTTATCATGTGTAGTCCTTAAATCAGACAAAGTACTTGTTGTAGGTGATTTTAATATCCATGTGGACGTTGACAACGATAATCTTCCCAGGTGAAAAAGAAATCTATTAAAAATATACTTTAATAAAGTGTACTAAGTATATTTTCTACATTTTGTACTTTTTTCGTCAAATCCAAGTATAGTTAAGTGTATTCAATTATGTATTAACTTCAACTTAACATATATTTGACTACACTTCAAGTGTAAACAGTATGCTAAAATGGAACAACTTTTTTCAAACTTCAAGTGCACTAAAATACACGAAAATCTAGATTCATAAGCAATTAAGCACACTTACAGTACAATTGCATTATATCGCCATTCTAATGGAAATACACTTAAAAAGGCATTGCAGCTCAACTTATAGTTGTGTTTAAGTACATTTTGTATATATTGTTATCATACTTGTTACTATAAACTATGTTAATTTAGTATGCCTCTGTAATATTTCAAGTGATCTACAAATGCACTTCCTAACTATATTTAGTGCTTTTAAAGTGTCCCACTATGACAATAATGTATTTGAAGTGAAGTTCAATAACAACCTAAACATCATAGACACATACTTTCAGTGCAATGTTATTATAGTGTTAGCAAGAAATGAATTGTGTTTGAAGTATACTTCATCTGTACTTTTATCTCCATTTTGTTATACTTAAGCATAAATGTTGCTATTATACTACAAGTATATTATATTACAATTCATTTCAAGTGCATTACAACAACAGATTACAAATTGCATTTCAGAAAAGGATCTTTATTACTCACACAAAAGTAACACACAAAATATCCAACTCATTTGAATTAAATGTAATCAAAGCCTGTCTGTCATGGAATCTTGCGCAAAAATCAGTACAAATACCATAGGACACATGTATATATACCCCAAGCCATATACAACACAAAAGTCCAACATTACAAACTGGGGCAAAGAAATCTGGAGCAGTAGTAAAGCCATTTCGAACCCAGTTTTACGCTTCCAGCTCACTTCTACCCAGTTTGAGCATTACCTGCTGAGTAAAGTTGAAAGTGTTTTTCATGCACATGGGGTAGTCCAGGTGCAGGGCGTAGATCAACCCGAAACGGCTGTGTGTGTGAAACGAAAGGACACAAAAGGCCTGAGGCAGGTTGGCCAGTTCATCCATTACCACAGACCCTTCCAAGATGATCCCTACACTGAAAGGGTTGAGCTGGGTATTTTCTCAACCCAGGCAGAGAATTCCCACTGGAGTTTAACTGTACGAGTCCTTGTCAGTTACATCCTAATGTGAAAGAAACGTAGTGACAAGGAGAAAACATAAACATGCCAGTTAGACAATGGTGTTTTGTACACCAAAAAGAGCCTGTGACTGTTTATAATGAAAAGCGTTGTACAATATAAACTGCACTGATAGTATACTAAAGGATGATACCAGTTTAGATTTTTTTCTTTTTTTTAAATCAAATGCCATATTTGGATCTGTATAGTATATTGCAACACTTTGTCCCAAATATGGAGTTTACCCACTTTCAGTCACAGTCGTGCTGAAAAGATGTAGAAAACTGCTTCCAGAAACTTTGTTGCTATGCAACAATTTTCTGAATCATATGACTCAGTACATTTCACCTTAATTGGTTTTTGTAAACTTTACTGTCACCGGTTGAAACTAACATTAAGTTAGTTGATTAAGTGAGCAACCAGAATCTAACATGTGCACTCAGAACTCCCATTTCAGTTAAAGACCCGAGAACATTTTCACAACTTCCAACTGGTGACAGTAAAGTAAAAAAACAAAGTGGGCAATGTAAAAGGATTCATACAACTTTAGTTATGGTGAGCAATTTTCTAAATCTTTTCAATAGAACTGGGACTGAAAGTGGGTAAGCTATCTTTGTTTGGCAATAAATAGAGACTTAACAGAGGCCCTTAAGGAGACACTGATTGCTGATCAAATCATTCTGAAAATTAGTAGCACTGTTCATTAATGGCTTAAAATGAGACAAATGAGCATACACCTGCAACATTTACAAAAAAATGATTAACTTACAGAGCATGTCTTGAAGAAGGCAGAAGAATCATCCGCCAAGATGACAGGCAGTCCCCGAAGACATAGGCACCTGATGTGTGTTGGCTCAGTGGTCTGGAAGATAATGGACACAAGAGTAAAACACATCTTGCTAAGGATAATCACATGTATTTATCAAATAAATTCCAGAAATTCCCCACAGTGTTTATGTACAAGAGGACAAAAGGGGAGGAAAATGGAGAGGACAGAAAAGAAAATTAGGATATGAAGAGAGGAAATGACAAGATTAAGGAAGGGAGATTTGATGGGAAGAAAAGGATAGAGCAGAGAAGAAACAAAAGACATAAAAAGAAAAGCGATGAACAGAGAGAGGAAAGAGAGGTAGTAGACTAATGTAGCTAGTCAAACCCACCTTTGTCTGACATAAAGCTCAGCCAAAAGCTTGCTGGGCAGACCTTTCTTTTTCATAAAGGAGGTCCATCAGCCTTGGAGAGAAACGGTCAAGTTCATAAAAGAAATTCTCTTGCAGACTTTTCCCCACCACTCTGGCGAACTCGTAACAAACCTGAAACAAACCATAACAAAAACGAACCTTTGAGAGGAGGCATAGCTGTATAAATCAGTGATTGATAGCTCACTGCGTAGAGCTGCGGACTCGGGTGTTAGCTATTATTATAGGTTCTACTTGGGCGGCCCGCCCAAGTAGAACCTAGGCTAGGAAAAAAAGCAATACAACGTGGTCGCTAACACTCCTCTTCCAGCCTAGTGCATGTCCCTCGTTCGCAGCGGCGTGGAGGTTCAATTTGGGCGGTGTCGCCAATACGCGACAGGTGAAAATGTCCCGTTGAACTGGTTATGAACTGGTTAAAACGACGGTTTAGGCAATTTAGCTGACTTTAGCTAAGCCAGCAAACAGGTGGCTAACGTTGATGTCCGCCGAACTTGTTAAAACAACGTTTTTGACTAACGTTACTCACAAAAAGCCCCTCCAGTGAGAAAAGTAATTTAGCTAGCTAGCTAACGGATGGCTAAATTAATGTCCATTGACGTCAAACTGATTCACTTCGAATCCTCACAAACAGCCCCCCCCCCCCCCCACCCCAACTGATTTATCCACAAACCTGTGCGTTTTTGTTAAATAAAAAAATAACTTACTACTTAGCCTAATATCGCTGTTGTTACGTAAAACTCTAATGGGAAAAATAGCCTACTTTCAGATCTTGCGGCTTCATAGCAACTTATGTAGCCTAGGTAAAGAGATGGTCATCATGACTGAAACTTGGGAATTAGTTAGTTATTCACAGACTCAACTAGGTCTACAAATTAATATAACATACTTACATTTGCTAGTAAAGCAATCAAAACTAAATTGATTTGAATCATGTAAGTACATTATAATTAAAATGATTGATTAGATATGAAATCCGGGTTTACAGTGAACCTTGAACAGCCTACTTTTTCTGAAATGCCGGGAAGAGAACAATGGCGAACAACTTTGAAGCTTTGTTTACAGTGTACTTAGATTATATTACTGATGAAGTGAAATCAGTGTACACTCTCAAAAATTATACTAACTCTGTATTACAAATAAGCGTACTTACTATAAGTAACTAAATTACCACTATATATTTTGGTATTTTAACGTATTTTATGAAAGTACTCTGAAATGCCACTAAAAATACATTATTATACTTATATATAATAATTAATATACTTATTTTAGAGTGTACTGTATAAAGTGTACAGAAGTCACACTTCTAATGAAGTGAGATCATAGTACACTTTCAAAAAGTATACTAACAATTAATTTCCAAAAATGATACTTCCCATAAGTACACTGAATTGCCACTCTGAGTATGTCAAATTTAATACACTTTTATACAAAAATAAACTTCTATACAATTTAAATTACATTAACAACAAAGTACACTTTCAAAAAGTACATTTAAAAAATAATTTGATTACTGCTAAATTAGTATACTTACTTTTTGGACTCTGAAGTTGAACTTAATTACATCTATTTTGAAGAATACTTTTAAAAAGTACATATTAAATACTCTTTAAATAAAGCACAACAAGTAGAAGCATACTTGTTTTATACTTCATGTACTTTATTCATATTTCTAATACACTAAAGTATAGTACTTTTTTACCAGGGTTAGTATTGCTTTCAACTCACTACTAGATTCAATTGGTTTCAGTCAGAGTGTGCATAAGGCCACTCACTGTTTTAACCACACCCTCAACCTTGTGCTGGCATATGGCATTGAAATTGAAGATTTAATAGTATTTCCGCAGAATCCTTTATTATCAGACCATTCGTTAATAACTTTCGAATTCCTACTACCCGACTATATGAAATTAGATAAAAGCTTCTACACTAGATGCCTATCTGACACTGCTAAGTGTCAGATAGGCTACTGCTAAGTGTCAGATAGGCCAGCCCAATGCATCCTATGCACGCCAGCTGAAAGGTCCAGGTGGAAGTGAACTTGTTCGTTGTCATAGAGGATCTTTCCTTTGGTTCTGGCTGCCTTCAATACTCGTTCCTTGTCTCTGAAATTCATGAACTTCATAATAACTGTTGGATGTGTCGCGTTGCCATTGTTTGGCATGGTGCCGATTCTGTAAGCCCGTTCGATTACCAGTGCCTCCCGCGGGTCCAGCTCCAGCACCTCTGGCAACCACTTTTCCAGGAATGTAACTGAATCTCGGCCCTCTGCTTTCTCCGATAGCCCCACCAACCTCACGTTGTTCCGTCGGTGAGGTGACTTTGGACGTTAGCCCATTATCGTTGTCTTCGGCATCAGAAATCCGCTGTTCCGCATGTGCAATGCGCCTTGTGCATTCTTGTACCTGATTACTTTCATTGGTAATTATTGCTTGGATGACATACATTTTCTTATAAAGTCCACCTTTCAAAGACGTTACGGCTTTCTGTTATGGTTGGGGTCGGCTGGCTGTGAGTCTTTGTTTTATTTTCTGTTTCCCAGTACCATTTTATTCCCACTGTCAGTTTCTATTTGTTTTGCCTCGTTCTGTGTCTCCTGTGTTGTTCCCCTCCTCCCGCCTGCTCCTGCCAGCTGATTACACGCACCTGTTCGTCATTCCACCATCACCCTTCCCGCTGCACACACCTGCCAGCCATCTACTATCAAGCCAGTATATGAACCCCGGATCCACTCATCATCTTCGCTTGATCGTTGCTTCAGCCATTCTGGTGACACGCTACACAAGCTCTCTGAGAAAAACATTATACTTACCGGTCCTTGTCTGTCACTAACCTTTTGTCTCCTCTCTGCAGTCATCCTCTCCACTCGCTTCCCGTACCTCCAGTCAGCTGGCCTCACCGTTCGGTCCCCCTCTCACGGCTCTCCACCTCATCCTGCTCTGCTCCTGCCCTGCCCTGCCCTCGTTCCTGCTTCCAGCCACCCTCCACCTCGACTCCCCTCTTCCCCGGACTCCAGTGCCTCCTCTTCGGCCCCCTTGGTCCCGGTTCCCCCGCGCATCCCCGCTAGCTCCCTCACCATCCTAGCCCTACAGCCTCCCTCTGCATTCCCTCACAATCCTACCCTACAGCTTCCCCCTGCATTCCCTCACCATCCTAGCTCTACAGTCTCCCTCCGCATTCCCTCACCATCCTAGCCCCACCGTTTCCCTCAGTATTCCCTCACTATCCTACTCCAGCCCCAGAGCCCCTTCTCCTGTCCCCGGCGTCCGCCTCCTCACTCCCTCCTCTTCCCTAACCTTTAATAAAACTTGTTTGTCTGCTGAGCCTAGCGTTTGGGTCCGTTCTGTCTTCATCCTCACAGCTTTCATTATATCTTCGTTGGTATTATCTCCTGGGTTAGCTACTTCGCCATCTTCGTCCGGGCTGTCATCCATGGCAGTAATGGCGTCGCTCATTTCTTCTCCATTGTTGTATTTTGACTCCTCTTCGTGACATTTTAATTCCCGGTACTCTTATAAATATGTTGCTTAACTTTTAGTACAGTTCTAAGTAGTATTGTAGGATGAATTACAAGTTAGCAGCAGAGCTCAAAAGTTGCGACCTCTCAGCTACAGGCCATAACCGGAAGTCCACAGTAACCTATTGGTGGCTAAACAACTGCTGCTGGTAGCCAGCGTCCCGGAGCTCTGTAGCGGCTAAATACAACCAGCAACTGCTGCTCGGATTTTACCGTTCTATGGCACTATAGATTGTTCACTTTACAGTGCATTACATAATTTAAAATACTTCTATTTTGGGTATATAATTTATATATGGTCTAGGCTATTGTTGAAATAGATGATCACTTTGAAGGGGGGGGGATACAAAATAATTGAGCAGAGGCAGGGCATATCGTACCCTGATAGTAGTCATGATAAAAAAAATCTGACTGTCAGTAGGAAACAGGAAAAAATACATAACTCGCACACCAATCTATCCCCCGAGGACCTCCTCTCTGTAAGATGTTTAATCTATGAGACGATTTCTGCCTTTTCTCCTGACAGATATCATAAATCACACGGTCACCAGAGGTTTTTATCAGTTAAACATAAACATAGGTCGTATTTGTACTTTTCTAATTCTGGCCTCCATGTACTATATTTTGATTTTCTTTTGGGCTGTGTCACAATTGATCTTCTCAGTTAAGAAATCACACAATTATTAAAAGAAGTGAGACTTTTCCAGTACAGAAAGGTGTTAGATTTTGCACCACCTGTTCCTGTCTTCATTGTCAGAGTAGATCAGGGCTGATAGGCTTCCTTTGATCCCTGGTGAGGAGTTGAATAGTAGCTGATTCCCGTTTTGTCATCCCCACTGAGTTGAGGACAGCAGTCTGATTCTCCTCATATGACCCCCACTGTGACTTGAACTTGGCTTGTTTCCCCCTGATATGAGTCCTGCTGGGCTTGTTTGCTTTGGCCAACAACATATGTCAGACATATTCTAGTATATTTTTGGTAGGGGTGGAAGATAACAGAGGAAAAGCAAAATTCTTTACTTCCTTTTATTTGGAAGCTTTATCACGCTTTATGTCCTGGTTGCTGACAATTGTAGGGCAAGTGTTTCAGATCTATCAGTCAAACTGAAGGAGGACACTAATAATAATAATAATACATTTTATTTGATGGCGCAACAGTAGATTCAAACATGCTCATTCAGAAAAACAGCGAGACATGGCAAAGACAGACAAAACACAACAGAACAAGAGACATACAGTATGTGATATGTTAAAAAGGGAGGGATTGAAGCAGCAATACTTTCGTGGTAAGGAAAAAACATGGTATGGATTCTAGTGAGTAAGCCAGTTCAAACAGGTGGGTTTTGAACGATGGTATGGTGTCAGACTGACGGATGTGTGGGGGCTGGGAGTTCCAGAGCCTGGGAGAACTTCAGCTGAAAGCCCTTGCACCCATGGTGCTGAGGCGTGCGGTGGCATAGTTAGGAGACCAGCAGAAGAAGAGTGCAGAGAGCGGGAGGGAGTGTTATCCTGGAGGTAGTCTCTCATTGCTAGACCCTCCTGCACAGCGCTGCAGAGGAGGGTCTGGCTAGTCCACACAGCATTCCGGGATGGAAGAAAAACGTGCTCTGGTTTATTGGCATTTCTTTAAACCAATCACAATCGTCTTGGGCGGTGCTAAGCGACAATGCCTCTGCAAAATAGCCTCGGAAAGAACTTGTTTTGGTGGAACATGTGTACGTTCAAAAGTTGTTTTAGTTGTGCAACAGAAAACTCAGATTGGACAGATAGTCTAGCTAGCTGTCTGGATTTACCCTGCAGAGATCTGAGGAGCAGTTAACCATAGTCCTCAGAAATCCACCGGAGTTTAGAACGCCAAGAAAGAGGAAGGAGAGCTACATCCGGCCGAAAATTAGGACTATCCAGTAGAACATCTGGCGGCACCAGAACAATCCTGGAAATGAAACATCGTAGATATAGACTATCCTGGAGGAGGTCAGAGATGTAGGTTGGTGCTAGATTCTGGAGGGCTTTGAATGTGAGCAAAAAACTTTTGTAGTCAATCCGGAATTGAACAGGGAGCCAATGTAGCTGGATGAGAATGGGGTGATGTTCTTGGAAGATTCTGTGCGGGTAATGATCCGGGCAGCAGAGTCATGAATGCTCTGCAGTCATGTAAGCAGTTTGATGGAAAGGCCAGAGAGAACAGCATTACAGTAGTCAATCCGAAATGTAACAAAGGCGTTGACTAAGACTTCAGTGCTGGATTGAGATAGCGATGGACGGAGTCTGGAGAAATTGCGAAGGTGGAAGAACACAGTCTGGGTAACACACAGCCTTGGTAATGTATTTTATGTGAGACGCAAAGGAAAGGGTGCTGTCCAGGGAGATACTGAGACTCTGGACTTGGCTGGAGAAGGTGGGAACTTTGGCTTTGGAAATGGCGGTTTCGGAGCCGATGAACAAGGCCATAGTTTTGCTAGCATTGAGCATCAAGTCACATACACTAAACCTTTTTAAGCAGATATGTTGCTCTAGCCTTATGCAACTCTTACAGAATGCTATTGACCTGGCATCACATTGTAAAGAATAAAGTGAAACTGCTGATAAAAGACCCAGTAACGTCAGAGCTTGTCAATAATTATCAACATTAATCCAAGACCAGCAGAATATATAGACCCGAGGTTGGGGTTTGTGCATTTATGTTAACAAAACGTGGTGCACGGACACCATCATCACCGAGAGTCACTGCTCAGTAGGGTTGGGTACCTTTTGCATCTGAACCAATACCGTTACCAGTACCGGTGCCTGGTCTCGGTATTCAATGGTATTTTTTTCGGTACCTTACTCTTACTGAAACTTTTACGCCTGGTTATAACAACTACAAAATTTGATTACAATTAAAAAAAACTCACAACTTCTCAGTTTAAACATTTTATTTAAACACAATACAACCACCCTACCCACCCCACATATGAACATTTTATCCCCCTCCTAAAAATATGAACATATGTACAATGAACAGTAAACACATACAAAAAAAACACACACACTCAGTCAAGCTCAAACAGATAAAACTACTGCTACAGTAGCAGAATTACATGAGAACTAATTATTTTTAAGAAAGACTAGCATGTCTACTCTTTCGGGTAAGAGCTGTTACACACCAACCAGATGGCCGACCGTCGGCAGAAAAGGCAGTCGGACTGATCAGTCAGGTCCCCGAGGTCCAAAAAAATGCCTCAAAACACACTAAGGCGACACCGACTTGAGCGTACGCTTTGCGCGAGCGCGAAACATAATACGTCTCCATAGCAGCAGGCAGCGCTTCTCAGTATTGTGTCCCAGAAAATGAAAACCGGCAGCTGATTGGACGAACGCGTCACGTGGGTCTTTTTTCTCCGGTAATTCACAGCCAGACTGTCATGGCGGCTTGTTCAGACTACGATCTCATATTGTACTAAAATACTTCACTGAAACGTGTTTCTGAAAACATTTTAAGCTAGAAATAGGCCGTGCAGTTGCTGAATCTGTCTTCATTTTAGATAAACAAAGCTCAGTTTAAAAGATTTTCGTCAGATTTCGAGAGGCTCATCCGGTCGCCATTTCCGGGTGAGTCCTGACTGCCCTGTCTCCGACTGAGCATCTCGGGTCGGCCAAAATGAAGGCCGACAGCTTCTCCGACGGACGACGGCACAGAACACACCGAACAGACTCGAGTCACTGACCTCGCCAGAATGTCCAACGGCCGATTATCGGGTTGGTGTGTCAGCGCCATACGAGTCTCGCCCGCTCAACACTTACTGTGTCCCCAGCTGTTGCGAACACCCGCTCTGAGGGTGTGGAAGAAGCCTGGACACAAAGATATTTGTTTGCCGACTTTGACAGCATTGGCATCTGGTCCCTCTTCTGCCACCACCACAGGATAGGGTTCACTGAGCTTAGGACTGCCGGGAAACTCCTATATACTTGTACTTCCTTCTGGACCTTTTCTGTGATTGAAGGACCACTGGCACTGACATCTGCAGACAGCGTTTTCAGCAAAGCCTGGTCTTCGTCCTTGAAGAGCTCCCCGAGAGCTCCCCGAGAGCTGAATGTTTTTTCTTCAAATAGAAAAAGGCCTCATGATCATCAAGCATTATTTTATCAATTGAACAAGTATGTCATAATGTCCATATTCTTACATGTGGTGGTGTGCATTGTGGTGGTGCTGCTGCTGCTGATGTGGCCATGTCTTCTGCGAGCCAATCCTCCTCCACCTCCTCCTAACCTGATGCTGCTGCAGCTGGTCTCCTCTTTCTTCCTGGGCAACACATCCAGACTTTAAGAAAACATACACAATAGTAAATGAAAAAAATATTGCATAGTAGTTATAGAACACATTAGTTAACTTCATGATAATGAGCAAACCTTTCTGCTTGTTGCCAGTGTGACAGCTTCTTCCTCCAAGAGGGTCCAAAGACCCTCATCCTGAACCTTGGCTTTGAATCGAGGATCAAGGGCTGTAGCCTCTAAAGGAACCGTTGAAGTTTGTAATTTCTTTCACTCTAACAATATAAAAACATTTTTTAAATGATCATGCATTTTGTGAATAGTTAGATGGAAACAAAATCCAGATGAAGAAATAAAAGATTATAATATTCTACATACTGTGTAGCGTGAGGAGAGACCTTCTCCTTGATGGCTCTCTTGAACGAAGAATCATCTTTTTCCACCTTGAGCTTCTCTTTGAGTTTTTCAAGAATGGGGATGATCTGGCCTGCAGTGGCACTCTTGTCGGATGACACACAGAGCGTGGATTGGTAAAAATAACCTCATGGTGTCAATGAAATCCTCACACTTTCTGACGTCATCATCTGACACTCTCTCCACTCTGAGAACAAAAACAGTCATACAACACCATGCATGTATGTCGCAGTCTCACACTAATTCCTTGTTGTCGACCATGAATGCTACCACTTTGGACCTCACCTCAAATTCCTCTAAAATTGAATCGATTTATTCAGCTATTGCAGGCCCTGTCTGTGAGATGTACACAGCACGGGTATGAAGGACTTTATCCCTGAGCTCGGCCTCCACAATGTAATGTGCAGTGACTGTCAGTTAATGGTCCTGGGCCAAACTACTCCATCCATCTGCAGTCACTGTGACAAACCACCTCCATCGTGCCGGTGCCAAAACACTCCACTGCAACAAGCCTTAATGACTTCCATCCCGTTGCACCCCCATCATTATGAAGTGCTTCGAGAGGCTGGTCCTGGCCCATCTCAAGACCTGCTTACCACCCTCACTGGACCCCTTCCTATTCGCCTACCGTCAGAACAGGAGCACAGAGGATGCCATCTCTACAGCACTTCACTCTGCCCTGTCCCACCTTGACAATAGCAACACCTATGTGAGAATGCTGTTCATTGACTTTAGTTCAGCATTCAACACCATCATCCCCTCCAACCTGATGAAACTGCCCAACGCATCACCAGTTCCTCACTCCCCTCCATTGAGGCCATCCAGGGCAAGCGATGTTTGCATAAGACGCGCATCATCAAAGACTTGTTTCCACCCCAACCACAGACTGTTCACCCAACTCGTTTCAGGTCTCTCCGCACCCGAACCAGCGGGTTCAGAGGAAGCTTCTTTCCTGCGGCTGTCACCCTACTGAACCCTAGCTCTGCTTCCCGGTGACAATTAACCTACTAAGACCCCCCACACTTCTGGTTGGATGCAAACTGCATTTTGTTGTCTTTGTACTTGTACTCTGCACAATGACAAGTTGAATCTAATCTAATTTAATATTCCGTCTATATCCGGTCCAATAGATAGAGATGAACGGTCAGGACTGTCAGCGCCTATTCATTTCAAAAGAGCAATGGCCAACACCAGCACTCACATCATCACTCACTCAGACCATAGTGTAACTTCATCACTCAGCGACTCACTCAGTGCCAGACGTTTAGAGTGAATACGTATAAGGCCGGCAATATATCTAGAGAAGACTATCGTCATCATGCCCCTTTCTTGGGGAAAATATTGAAGAGTTGCTGTGTAGTTGGTTGCACCAACAATACATCAAAAAACCTTAATCTCTGATTTGTTCCCCTGCCATATCATAAAAAACATCCTGATAGATGGGCTTTGGCTCCAGGCTATAGACCAGACCACTGGCATCACCGAGGCTTCCTTGCGCTGTCACATCAGGAGAAAAACAGGAAAATGCAGAAAAGCTGTTGTGCAGCAGGTTATTCCAGACTTTGACACTGAGATTTGAGGCTCATAAGCTACGTGAATATTCACAGTCAGTGTGGTAAATTGCTAAATGATGCTGCTGACAGTTACTACTGATGGAAAGCTGGAAACGTTTGCTCAAATAAGTGGGAGGCTGCTAACGTTAGTTACAACAGCATTAGACTGTCGTCTCCAACTAAATCTCAGCCTATAGATCAAACAATTGGCTATTGATAACAGTTTGGTTAAGTACAGACAACACTTAGCCTAACCATAGTGATTCAATCAAATATTTGTGTCCAGATAAGCAATATGCGGCAGCCGTGTTGGGTCGTTGATCCACTTAGATGGGGGAAGACTGACATAACCAACCTGAATTTATTAAGGTATCGTGAATACTCAGGTTCAGGCAAGGTCACAAGATAAACATTAGACATGTGTTGAAAACAAACATTTGTTTAACAAGAAATGAATCCATACACATTCTGTCAAAATTATGATCCAAACACGTCAAACTGCATTGACTTCTACGGGATTTCCTGTTTTCTATCCCCCCAAAGGAGGCGCGGCCTTGACATTTAGCGAAGTACCCGTATGTGCCAGCCTAACGTATAGGGTTGGCCTCACATTGCTGTGGTCCAGCCAAAGAGAAAAGCCATGCAGGGCAGAAATTTTAAGGTTGAGGCTATTCTTATCACTGAACCACAGTTGCTTTCCCTTTTAATGTCCTCCTAAATGTCTTCACACTCATAATATTGAATCAAAGTATCTAATATGTGTCTGTTATCAAGACTTTGAGTATGATGTAATGCATTTCAATAAGCAGTAAAAAGTTATTGCCCTCATCTTCTGCCTGACTCCAGATCGGCTCTCTTGGTATTCCTTCAAATAATTTTATATATGTATATATATGAAAGAGAGAAAGAGGGTGTGTAAGTTGTATTATATTATAATCACAAATGAACCAGTTGATACTTGGATGTGACTGGGAAATCTCTGGGATTTTCAAAAATAATAATTGAATAGTTGTCTCTACACGATATCTTGGCCATAATATATTAAAGCTAAAGATAAGCCAGTCAAAGGTTATTGCCCTTCTGACACTCCCGTCATGATTTTAATATGGTTAAATTTCCTCTCACTCTAACTAAAAAGAAATTATAATAACAGCTAATAAAAAACATTATTACCCTTTCAAGTGGTGCCTGTGTGAGGGGAGGCAGTATTATACTTCCAGCGCCAATATGTCAGTAAAGGAATGGCGAGGTGCTTTAGAAACTGGTTTGTCCCTATACAACCAACCTGTCAGGAACTTTGGAACACATTCCCCCTCGACCCGTTTGGGTTTGGGTTGGCATATTGTTGATATAAATATATTTTATTGCAATGTAATGGATTAATTAAATATCAAGGGGCAGAAAAGGGATACAAATGTGTAACCAATACATCACTCTTTCATTTCCTTTCTTACAATTTTACCTCAAAATGTTTACAATATTTGCATATTATATATTATCATATATAATACAAACATTTTTTTGTAGCTGTTTAATAATGTAATAATACCAATGCTTTACTCTGTATGACTTAACAAAGGCATTTGTGGCCTGTAGTGACTGTGTACAGCTGTTTGACTTGGTCTGGGCTCAGCACAGCTGCTTCCAGCAGCCGCCACAGGGAAGCCATCGTATCTGTGGACTATATTATTTAAGGAGCGTGTGGACATTGATCGTTATCAATGTATCATCTCACTTTTTTTGGTTATTAATAATTTACTGGATTTTATGTATTTCTGTCTGCATCTGGGTGATGAGGGTATACTTTAATACTGTAGATAATAAATATAATATTATATTGAAAAGATCAATACTCCATGCAATATAAAAAAATATTTCCTAGAAATTTGGATATTTAGATAATTCAAGTTTGTGATTACGTCTTTTTACAAAGCGTGACATCTAATAATAAAGCCCATAGATCCTGCAGAACTCCATTGGTACACAAGGACAATTGTTTCTTCAGTACTGGGTTTGGATGGGAAAACCAAGCCTTAGGAGTGGATTGGTAGGTGTTGGAATAGTCTCCCATTGCCAGACTTTCCTCCAAAGCTCTGCGGAAGAAGGTCTGGCTAGTCCACATTGCATTCCGGGATGGGAGAAAAACGTGCTCTGGTTTATTGGCATTTTTTTTAAACCAATCACAATCGTCTTGGGTGGTGCTAAGCGCCAGATGGAGCACCGGTGCCTCTGTAAAATAGCCTCGGGAAGGAACTTGTTTTGGTGGAACATGTGTACGTTCAAAGGTTGTTTTAGTCGTGCAACAGAAAACTCAGATTGGACAGATAGTCTAGCTAGCTGACTGGATTTACCCTGCAGAGATCCCTGAGGAGCAGGTAACCATAGTCCTCATAGATCCACTGGAGTTTAGAACGGCAGCACAAAGAAAGAGGAAGCTATCAGACATCCGGCCAAAATGAGGGGCCTCTGGCAGAATTTCTGGCTGCAATGGAACAATCCCGGAAATTAAACGTCGTCGACATATAGAGTAGTGTTGGAATGACGTAATAAAGCCCCTCTTTTTTATCCATTTAACCTGAAGATATAAAGAGCTGTCAAGAGATTTTCACAGTCTAGCTCCTGTAAATGGTGGGGGGTCCACAGTTCACCTCCGTCCTTCATACAGGGTACACGCATATGACGCACAATACACAGTCTACTGGTGTGATCCATTCATATCAACATGCTGTCACCATTCACTTATGTCTGCAACTGTAGTTCCATAAGTGTCACTGTTGAATCATAGAATTACACAGAATAGAACTCCAGAATTACCAACTAAAGGTGAGTGAACTCTCTATACATCCATACATGACAAGAGCCAGGGAGTTAGTTCAATCAGGAGAGACTTAATTAAAAAAAGAGGATTAAAGAGTGATCTAATTAATTTTTTTTGACATGGTGCACAATGAAAACAATAAAGAACATGAGAAGAATATTTGGCGAGTAGAACTTACTGTGACTTCAATATTTAAAGGGGGTAGTGATGCTATGAGCTGTACAGGAACACCCTGCGATGGAGTCTAGACACCACTGCAGCGGTGGCCGGCCCGTTGTGGGCGCTACATCAAAATTAATTCATTTTGATTAATTCATTTTATTTAGGCTATTAATTGTTTTCAATCCTTGATCAAAATTGTGCGGTCAATGAGTAGATTGCAATGCAGTTTCTGCAATAAAATTAACTAAAAGCTACAACTGCAATGCAAATAGATATTTTAGTTTGTGAAGGTTGCTGGCAACAGAACTGCTGAACCAAGCTAGCGAGGCAAGGAAAGCCTGGTCTCGCGGTTTTACAGGGATCGGACTGATTCTCGCAATATCACATACCATGTGAAAAGCCATCTTGTCAGGCTTCAAGTAATGTGTTTGTGTCTGTCAGCGTCCAGCGAGGAGCTAAGGGTGTGGTTTTAAAAATAGCTGTATGATTTATAAAGTTTTTCATGGACTTGCCCCACCTTCACTTTCTCCATACATTAAACCAAGGTCTGACAGAGGTTGTTGTACATTTAGAGGAGATATAGAGATCCCGCATAGAAAAACTAGCTTTGGACAAACTGTTCTGTCTATCAGAGGAGGTCATTTTTGGAACAGCATCCCAACAAACATTAGAGAATGTCCAACTTACTGCACATTTAAAAAGCACCTTAAACAACTTCTTAAAAGTTCCCAGTTATGTCATGATTTTGACTAATTTTATTGATGTAATGTAATCTGTCTGAATGTGAGCTAATGTGTTTCTTGTTTCTTGCTTGATATTGTTTATTGTCATATTCTTTTGTGTTGTATTATCTTGTATGTTGTCTTCCTGCCTCGGGACTACAGGTGAAAATTAGCATTTATGCTATAACCTGGCTCATTTACAGTCTTTACAGAAATGTTAGATTGTTCATTAATGTGCACTGTCCCGAAAAAATAAATTAAAAAAAAATAATAAAAAAAAGGAGTGTGTGCTGGTTGCTAAAGGGGTTAGCGTATATACTGCAATAGCATCAGTTATATCAGAACTGGAAAGTGTTTATTTATTTTTAAACATTATTTTTTTGGGCATTTTAGGCCTTTATTTTTATAGGACAGCTGAAGACATGATAGGGAAGAGAGAGGGGGATGACACGCAGCAAAGGGCCGCAGGTCGCAGTCGAACCCATGGCCGCTGCGTCAAGGAGTGAACCTCTATACATGGGCACGTGTTCTACCAGGTGAGCTACCCAGGCGCCCTGGAGAGTGTTTCTTTATTGAAAGAAAAGCAAAGAACGGCACTGAAGGCATTTCGCAATGGAAAAGATGTCTTCCAGGCTGGCTTCAGCAAGAGTTTGACGGACAGATTCGCAGATCCCCTTCGCTCCAAATCTCGCCTCTAGTGTTTTGATGGGTGACTGACAACCTATGCGTGAACGTGAACTGAAACGTGACTTGAGACGACCACAGCATGGAGCTGACACCGGTTTATGACTGTCAAATCTCCCAAACAAAATATGTTTAAATACTAGTGTAAATGACCTACAGCGCCTTTCTGAGTTAATAATTAAAAACAAACAAGATCCCACATTGAAAACCCAATAATAAAAGTACCAGAAAGAAAGAAAAAAATGTATGTTGAAAATGTTTTTGTAGTTATTGATAGGAACCAAATAGGTCATCATGAGCTGCTCTGTGTCTGTGTACATTATACTGACACAATTTTCTCAGTGTCAGATTATATTTTGCATTAGCAGGAAGTCTGTCTAATTGTAGACATAGCCCCCTTGAAATAAAGTCCATCACTGGTGATGGTGGTGGTGGTGAGAGCAATGCTGAGGATGTGGATGGATGCAGTGGGACGTCTGACGAGCTGAGTGGAAGGACCCATGGACGCTGGTTGGTTGAACTGGAGGTAAATGGGATGAAGGAGGGTTGCACTGATCAGACACTGATATGACAGTTGACACAACACATTCTCACAGGTGCCTTTTGCGTTGGTTATTGACGCAAAAAGTCTCCTTTAGCATCATATTTAGACGCTCTGGTTCGGGCACTACGTTTAACTGACATGCGGCACAAGAACGGGACAGTTAGGTTTAGGAAAAGATGGTGGGTGGGGTTATAAAATGTACGTTTCAGTGACACAAACGGGACACGAACGGGACACAAACCCCGGTCTGCTGGGTGAAATGTTGTTTTCCTCCTTACGCGGGTTTTCCGTCTTTCATACTACTCTCTATCGTTGTCTCTCTTAATACTCAGTGTTGGGCAAGTTACTTCCAAAATGTAATACATTATAGATTACTAGTTACTGTCATTTGAGAGTAATTAGTTATATTACAATATTACTGTCTCTGAATTGTAATGCGTTACACTACTTTTGCATTACTTTTGAGTTACTTTCACCAAAATAACAGGGGAAGTTTGATTTGGCAGCTAGCTTGTGAATTTCACCACCGGATCAATAAAGTCTCGTCTTTATCCACTTTAATACATCATAGATTATTCATATTTTGTATAATTAATATAAATATGCAAAGTAACTAAAGCTATACAAAATAGATAAGTAAAACATATAATAGGCAAGTAGGAGAAAATGAAAATACTCAAAAGTATGGCATTGTTGTAAAATGTTTGTTTATAGCACTTCAATAAGAAATTCATGTTGTTTAGGTTAAAAGACTCTAAAGGAAATGTTCAATTATAGTGTGATTAAAACTCACTATTAACATTATTTACAGTACTTGATTTACAGCTGATTTGTGAAAAGGTAGCCTACACAACCTTATTTAACAGTAATTTAGTTTTACTGCGAACCGTCACAGGAAGTGCTTTTATTTTGAAGTAGGCTACACGGAAGTTGTCTGTTGTGTAGCCTACTCTTGCTAGCTTACTGAGAAGCAACATGTCCGTCAGACTCAAGTTGTTCACTTTCTTGTTTGTAAAACTGCAACATATTGAACAGTAAATGGTCACAGTAAAAGACAAGCGCTTTTAGTCGTCATTCGAAGCCATTCCACTACAGGCAGAGTTACTCTCCACGGCTGATAAAAATGCAATGATATTTACGTGTAGCAAGCCTCAACATTAATTCCCGACATGTTTATATCTGTCAGCCGCTGACGTACCGTCACCTGTTGGGACATACATGCTGTCCGTACCGTCTCTGGTTCTGGTTCTGACCACGGGAACAGAAACAGGACAGCTCACTTCAACGCAGTGTAATAACTCCTGAAAATAATATCCATCTCGCAAATGTATCTGTCTCCGCAGTCATCTCAACCATTGAATACAGCGACAGGAAAATAATACGGCTTTTTTTTTTCCTGTGAAGAAATGTGTCGCGGTGTTGGTGAATTCTTTAAAAAAAACAATGCACCACTAAATGTTGCGTTAAAATGCGTTGTAACTCGCGTTACTGAGATTGTAACGAGTATAATATTACCGAAATTTAATTAGTAATGCGTTATATTACTGCGTTACAGCAAAAAGGAATACATTACTGTAACTGCGTTACTTTTGTAACGCGTTACTCCCAACACTGTTAATACTACGCCATCTTACAGCGCCGCGGTCAAGCTGCTGCTCTGCAGCGCATTCCATACAGACGCTAAAGGGTGATTTTTGCATCGGTATCTGACGGAGAGACACTGACCAAGAGTATTTCACGAGTCAGGAGAGGGAACGGGTTGGCTCACAACAGCAGAGACAGGAACAGTTTGACAGCAACGAGACGACTGGCTCACAAAAGTTATGGCAAATCTAACTAGCTTAACTTACAGTGAACGCCCTCAGGGGCAAATTCACAAAGAATGGGTTATGGCCGCTGATAGCACCATGAATCTTCCCAGTGTCAAGGTCCGATTCACAAAATATATTCGGCTAATGTTAAGATTAAGTTCATCCAATACTTGTTTCTTTTTCTTTTCTCTTACTATGTTTATTGTGACCTATTGACCAAATCAAGTCAGATTCCCTGTATGTGAAAACTTAGGCCTAGTCCACACGTACATGGGTATTTTTATAAAAAGAGTTTTTCCTCCTACGCTTAAAAAGAAAATCTCATCCATACAAGCAAGGTTTAAAAAAACCTCCGTCCACATGAAAAAGCTATCAAGCGCTGTCAAGAGCATGCCGAACCAACAGGTGGCGATATAACCCTAACGGTAAAGCCATGTTGGCCTATCAGAAGCCTGAAGTTCCGGTAAGCTAACAACAAGACGCACTGAGGAAGGGGAGAGTCATATGTGTGGACTGATGATGGCGTTCAGTTATTCCTTAATGGCAAACTTCAATACAAAGTTAGTTACTCGCCTCATGTAAACAAAGGAGATAGCAGCACACAATCTGATGTCAAACAAAGGAGACAAAAGTGTGCACTCTGACGTCACAAGCCAAAATCTCGGGTTTCACCGGCTACACGACACCAAGTTTCCAAAAATCTTCACCCTGGCAGAAGTTTTTTTAAAAAGGTTCGGTTTCAGTGACCTGATACTGCATTCGCGTGTGGACGAATGGCCAAACTGCACTGAAAAAGCTGCGGTTTTAAAAATACCTGTGTTCGTGTGGACAGGGCCTTCCTACCTGATTCTGATGACGCACCTTGAGCCAATCAGATGAACTGCCAACACTGACATAGATTACAGGTTACAATCACTCTCCATTCACCACCTCATCCTAACTTTGCCTTTTTCCTCCCTTCTTTGCTTTTTCCTTTTGTAAATTGCATCATTAATTAGCAAAAAAGAGTTTTTAATGGATACTGGTTTTTGACTTGACAGAGGACCATGCCAGATTGTAAGATTCTTGACCCAGCTTTGGCAATAATCAATCAAGGTTGACTGATTCATTGATGTTGATAAGATTCCATCAAGTTAATATGGCCAATATCATGGTAGATCAAAGGAGGGTAGGAAATGAAAGAAGGCAAGGAAAGTGTTATGAGGAGCTGCGAAAGGTAATTAAAAAGAAAAGAAGACGATAAGAGAGGGTGAGACAGAGAGTGAGGGATGCAGGATAAGGTTGATGGCCTCTCCCTGGTTGTAAATATGGTTTGATTTGGTGATTTATTCATAGTGTTGATTTATTCAGCTGCGGTGCAAAACATCGCCCTCAGACTGCTTCTCTATCAATAATACAATGCTTCTTGAGACAGGCAAGGGTGTGTGTGTGTGTGTGTGTGTGTGTGTGTGTGTGAGTGAAAATGAGTCCTATCATGCATTTACCAGCATTCCTGAGACCACCCAGGGAGCAGGGGAGTTTTCATTTACAGCTAACAAGTGGAACTTCTTTTCGGCCTAAAAGTGTTTCAGCTTCTGGCATATAAAGTCCACCAGCAAAACACAGATTTATGACTCCAACCTCCCTCCCTGAATCAGAATCCTCCTTGGAATCATATTTATAACTTTAAGAAGTCAAAGTACATGAGTGATGAGTCACCAAATTAGTGACCAAATTACACCACAAGGCTCAATCAACCCTGATTGATTTCCACAAGCAGTGTTCCTTTCAGCTTCTCACCTGGTGTCACCAGGCGTTTCGTGTGTCCATTAACTGAAAAAAGTCGTATTTTTCAGCACATGCCCTACATTTATTCAACTCAATTAGATCAAAACAATTAGATTTCAACTGTGCCTGATGTCATGTTTTCTGTGAGCACGGCTGTGGGACTGTGCTCAGGGCTGTAGTCAAGTCCACATTTGTCGAGTCCAAGACCAGGACTAGTCGAGACCGAGTCCAAAGAGGTTTGAGTCCAAGTCAAAACCGAGTCCAAATGAGAGACAGTCAAGACTGAGACAGAAAAAAAGAATCCTCTTCAAGACCACTTACTTTCCTGGTAATAATTTATGGGATGTGAGAGACAGTATGTTTTCTATTTTAAGATGATCATTTTGCATTATTACTTTCAATGATCAAAAAGCAAGTGCAGAGTAACAACACTGTAGGATCAAATTAAAAACGTATGTATGACAAAACATGTATGTAATTTGCAAATTTTTTATTTCTTAATATACTGTACAGTACAATACACCAAACAACAACAAAGTTATTCTGCCCCAGCATCCCATCTGTGGTCTGGGACAGAAAAATCTTGGTGGGGCATCCTCCCTCATGCCTGATCCACCCATGGCACGCATTCACTGAAATATGTAGGCAGGATTCCTCCATGTCCCGGAGGAGGTGAACATGGATTTAAGGTTCAGAGTATTGCAATGACACCTGAATCATGTGTCAAAACAGTGTTGGTAGTTTAGGGAATTAGGTATGCTTTTTGATAAATGGCGTGAATAGTTTTAAAATGAAAATGAAGAAAAAACAGTGACAATACCAGTGTAATGAGATCGATACTTTTAGTTTCTCTCCAGTGTGTACCGCTGCGGTTTCATCAAAAAGGCGACCTGGCTGTCTGTGTCTGTGTAAGTGCCGCTGCTTTCAAATGCCACTCCTGTCACAGCGCGGAGCAGGCGCACTTTGCTCCTCCTCCCCCCTCTTGTGATTTGATGTTGTACCGTCACGTGACTCAGCGGCGCTAGGTAAACGAGCAAGCAAGCAAGGAGCCAGGCCCGGCGGCGGCCAGCAGCACACACACACACACACACACACACACACAAGAGGAAGAGGAGCACAGTGTGGCTATATTTTCAGGCCGAAAATGAAACAACGGAAAGCTGTATAATTTGTAAAAAGGCTGTAAGATACAGTGGTAACACAACAAATTTATACAAGCATGTGAAAATTCTTATATCCTTATTAATAATCCAAAGGTAAAATCACAAAGCACTTAAAGGTCATGCAAATTCATTCAGATTTAGCAATTTGATGATGAATTATTAAAAAGTATCAGTATCGGTATCTTCTTCTAACCTTTATTTTACCAGGGAAAAAAAATCACATTGAGATTAAAATCTCTTTTACAAGTGAGCCCTGGCCAAGAAGGCAGCACATAAAAATACACTTAACATAGAACAAATAACAGACAGAAAGGGATGGACAGCAATAATAAATAAGAAATAAAAACAGAAAATCACATTTTAAAAACAAGCGCAAACATGTTCATATATTTGATGTAGGCAGGACTTGAATTCAGTATGTGAAATAAAAACCTGCAATTTTAGCTGATTTTGTAACTCATTCCATGACTGCACTGTAACAAAAAGCAGTTTTTCCAAACTCTGTTTTAGTTTGTGGAACATCATACATTATGTATCTACTTGATCTTAGATTATGTTCAGATCTACTAGATGTTAAGAGTGTAGTTAAATATGAAGGAGTGTGTCCCGTTATTGATTTGTACACAAAGGTCAACCAATGTTTGAGCCTTCTTGTGTTGAGTGAGGGTCAACCTACCATTTCATATAATACACAGTGATGGGTAGAGTACTTAGCATGGGTTATAAATCTCAGTGCTGAATGATACACAGAATCCAAAGATTTCAACAGATACGTTGTGGAGTGTCTGTAAAACACATCTCCATAGTCTAAAATTGGCAAGAAGGTAGATTCAACCAACTTTTTCGTATCGGTGAATTTAGTTTATTATAATATTTATTTAATTTCATTTTCGTGAGCACATGATTTTATTTAGTATGATATATTCTGACACTTTATTTCCACTTGCAGTCAACTTTGTCCATATTACTTTGAGATATGAGCGTTACTTATAAAGCTCTTTGGCTTTTCGTGCAGCAATCAGCTGTTTTAACCCCGCTGAGTTTCAGTCATTTCATAGTAATTGCTCATGCAGTTGTGTGGATTTATTTCTCGGCTCCTCAAAACTTTTCAAGCCATGTAGGCTATTAAATGTTTAATCACCCAGAGTCAGAAAACAGTGCATTTTCTGGTTTACTCACAAAACCGGTGAGATCCTGGCAGTCCATCCAACAGCAGAGCAATTCCCTGTTACCCAGGTTACTTTCGATGAATTAAATCATTCCTTTCAAAGTGGATTGCCTTTCCTGGCATTCAGATGGGGATTTCCAACTTTTCCTGGCGTTCAGGCGAGCAATTTTCAACTATGAAGGGAGACATCAGTAAATGAATGCACATTCTGTTCTTAGTGTCACAGTCGTTTATTATAGTTTTTTCTGATGCTATGGTACTATTCTCACAAGTATGTGGTAATATTTCACTACCTTAAGTACAAATAAACCAACAGATCATCAAAAAGTACCTCTTTTCACAACTCTAAGTACATCTGACATTGACTGTGTACAAAAAAACATCCAGAAAGACCACTTTCACATTGAAATACACTACGATCATACAAAGTACATGCATAACTTTAGATAGGATTCAACGATTTCTCCCAAGGTACATGAACTATGAAAACATACATTGGGCTGTGTACAAGAACTTATGGCCAAATCCAGAAGAGCAAATTGATGCAGATTAGTGTAGGGTGTACTACAGAAAACTTTTACAGTTTTTAAAGTAAACAATTTTCTTTCAGTTCTGTTACAGTGTTGTTGTTTTTTTTACAGTATTTGATTAGACAAAACCTTACAGTTATGTTGCAATACAATAAAAGTGCATCGCTGATTGCTGAAGATGTCTTCATTGATCACACTTCTGATTATGGGATAGGAATTATGGAAATAGTTTGTTGTTGAATTGGATGGGTAATGTACAGTTACATGTTTGCCTAGTGTAATGTGAAAACAGTGAAGCAAACAGATCATCTTTAGCATGTTAGCTCTTCCGTTACACTATTATTACTATTCACCTGTCCAAATCAAAGGTGTCACCACACCTAGATCACATCATCCTATCAGATTTAACATCATATCAATTATCACAATAATAGCAATGATGATCAAAACAACAACACCTAAACACAATACATTATCATCATAATACATAATGGAAAATGCATGATGTCTAAGCATTATTATGAATGAAATAAGGCAAATCTTGCTCCAACCTTTATTATTCAAGATATGATCTCGTATTTCTCAAATCCTAATTGTTGTACATCTGTGTCATGTCCTCGTCCTCCATGATAACTTTGTCTTTCCAGTCTGTAGACCATTCAAAAACAGTGGGACAGAGTGTGTGCAGTAGTTACTGTAAAAAAAATTACAAAATATTGTAGTACAGCATGATAACCAACCTCATTCGTACAATGCAGTGCAGTAAATGAATGGCTTAGAGCAGGGGTCTCAAACTCAACTTACCTGGGGGCCGCTGGAGGTAGAGTCTGGGTCAGGCTGGGCTGCATCAAGTATTCCACAAAAAAAGTGTTTCAAGTATTCCAAAAAAAAGGAGCACAACTGATCCAATCTTCTTTATTAACAGTTCTTCAACATGAATGTTTCCTCTGAACATGAACTGTTCCTCTGAATTTGAACATTCCTTTCTGAACATGAACTCTTCCTCTGAATTTGAACATTCCTTTGTGAACATTAACGGTTCTTCAGAACATAGGCTTCTCTTGCCTACTCCTTGCTGCCAGAGACTTGGCAGGGCTTCCTCTCACACAGCTGAGACACATTTGGCTTGAGGGAGGACACAGTTGAAACCCTCAGTATGGCTTGAAGATGTTCATCAGTAAGTCGGGACATGTACTTTGACTTATTGAAGTTCATGGTGGAGAAGAGCTTTTCACATAGATATGTTTTGGGAGCCCAAAAAGGCACATGGTCCGCTTGAACATCATAGAGAGCTCAGGGAAGGTGGGTGGCAATTCTCTCAAAAATTGTCCAAGCTTGTCTGCATTTCCACTCACCTCCCTGAACTTGGCTTTGAGTTCAGAATTGCACTGCAGGTCAATGTCATTTGAAGTACAGGAGGAGCATCTTGCACATCGAAGGAGAAGGGTGTGTGTCTTGAAGTCAGCAAACCTGCGATCAAATTCCTCCTGTAGCTTCATAATGGCATCAGCATACTTCTCACCTCTGAATGGTGTGCCCACATCCATGAGTGCCTTGCATGCTGGGAAATGGCAGAGGTTTGTCAGAGAGCTGGGCTTTCCATAACACAAGGTTTGTGGAGAATGCCCTCACATTTTCATAGGCAGCAGTGACAAGCTGCCCCTGGCCTTGTAACTTCTTGTTCAGTACATTCAGCTCCTATGTGATGTCAAGAAGAAAAGCTAAGTCCATGAGCCATTTGGGATCACTTAACACAGGAACAGCCATCCCATCCTTCTCCATGAAGGCTTTCACTTTTGCTCTCAACTCAAAAAATATCTTCAAGACGTTTCCCCTACTGAGCCAACGTACCTCGGTGAAGTAGAGCACATCCTCATATTCTGACTGTATTTCCTCCAAAAAGGCACGGAACTGCCAGTGCTTTAAGCCCCTAGATCTGATATGGTTGATGCATTTCACAACAACAGACATCACATTGTCAAACCTCAGGCATTTTCCGCAAAGGGCCTGCTGATGGATAATGCAGTGCAGAGCAATGGCCTCCTCCACATTCTCCTTTTCCAGTTTTCTTTGAACAAGTGCCACCAGTCCATTTTCCTTCCTTTCATTGATGGCGCTCTGTCGGGTGTTATTCCAGCAAACCTCTTCAATGGCAAACCGGCATCCTCAATAGCACCACACAGCTGGCGGAATAATAATAATATGAGCGGTGGTCTGACCATGCATTGGAATCACAGCGAGCAACTCCTCTATTACTTCAAAATTGTTGTCAATACCACGGACATATACTGCGAGCTGCGCAGTGTCAATGTTGTCCGTGCTCTCATCAACTCGACTGAGTATGCACAAAAACGTTTGGCTTTCTCACGCAGTTGATCATATATGTTTTCTGACAGGTCAGAAATGCACTCTGCCACTGTGTTAGCTGAAAGGCTGATGTTGCTAAAATGACCCTTATTTTCCGGACACACTTCACTTGCAGCTAGTAACATGCACTTTTTGATGAACTCGCCTTCCTTGAACAGCTTTCCGGCCTTAGCAATCATCCACTCACCATGTAGCTAGCTTCGACTGCTGCGTCATTCTCTTTGTTTGCTTTCTTGAATAAATCTTGATGCCTCAATAGACATTTTTTTAAGATTGGCGACCCGATTCTTTCTCTCATCTCCCTGGTATTTTGTATACTCCTCAGCATGTCTAGTTGAGTAATGACATCTGATGTTATATTCCTTGTACACCGCAACTTTCTCTGTGTATATGAGACATGTAGGGGTGCTCCTGTGCTCAACAAAAAAATATTCTGTCTCCCACTTTCCCTGAAATTGCCTGTGCTCGTCGCCAACCTTTCTCTTCACGGCACGTCTTGATAGAGACATGACTGGAACTGGGTGATGGCATATATTTTCCGTCACTCCGGAACACGTTTCAACCAAGTGACTAACGTTGATACTTCCCCAGGTACGTTGCGTTGGCTAGCTTGACAACTGTGACAATAAACGCCACTGTCCGGAGACTACCTATGGTAGCCCATAGCCCATAAATGACAAACGCAACGACAAAAAGGTGCGTTTCAGAACAACGCGCAGGCCGCACTAACACTAAACTTTGATGTCAAGTAGGGGGCCACAAAATATCAGCCTCAATAAATGGTGCCTTTGTACCAAGAACACAATCAGCAGAACAATGGCATAGAGAAAAAGAAAAATGAAATGTTTACACGGTGAGCTACAGGTCCTGACTGATGAGGTGCAGAAGCATTCCTCAAAACTGGTATGATTTTAAGTTGAGGACACCCCTTAAAATACGCTTCATTACCACCAACTCTCTGAAGACGCGAATAATTTCACTGTAACTGTGTGTGGCTGAAATTGCTGATCTTTTTGCAACATGGCTCATTTGCATAGTATTTTGCACCAAATGTTGCATATCACATTTAAATAAGTGCAAATAGAACAAGAGCACGGAGACAATATCTGCTTGGCAGCGCAGTTCGGGCTGCATTTCAGCCTTTGCTGGTTCTTTGAGAATTACAGACTTTCTGTTTGTCTTATTTGTGCAGGTTTACCATCCTCTGCATAAATGCTTCATTTAAGATGTGAGATTTTGATAATTCAACTTTGAGCACACACTTGGCTTGTGATGGAGTGCCAAATACCTGCTCTTACATTGAGCTTGTATTCCTTCAGATGAGACAAAACAGGGCCCCTCAGCTGTGGAGGCCCCTAATGCTCCATCTCAGGCTGAAAAAAACAAACATATTTTGGACACTTCTTACAACTTAAACTTACCTTGTTATCTCTACATCAGATTTTTTTTAACCATAGTAGTCTCTATTTTATGATATCTTTTTTCATTTAAATCTATTCCATCTGTCAGTATGGTTAGCACTTTCAAAGACCCTCATGCAGTCAAACTTGACTCAAATCCCATCATGTTGCTCTGTGTGTGTGTGTGTGTGTGTGTGTGTGTGTGTGTGTGTGTGTGTGTGTGTGTGTGTGTGTATTAGAGAAAGAGAGTGATGGGATTACTCTTGTTATGTGGGATCAGATGTGCTCTGTTTGTCTGCTTTGTGTCAGTGGGAGAGGCTGGTCCCAGTCAAAATGTGGGATCAGTGTCAGGATCAGTGAGAATCTCCAGCAGCTACCACGCACAGCATGTGGGTATCAGACATGGCCAACTTATCATTGAATTATTTCTGTGTGTGGTTGTGTGTTGATGTTTGCACTGGTGGATATGTAGTATGTGTCTGTCTACCAGTCTCTGTAAGCTTCTCTCAGTAAGTATTTGTCACTGTGTGTGTGTGTGTGTGTGTGTGTGTGTGTGTGTGTGTGTGTGTGTGTAAATATGTCAGTGTCTGTTGTCATTGAGTCAATCTATCTCTTTTTTCAACTCTTTACTGTGTAATTTTGCAACTCTTTCTATTATTTATTATTCTCTCACCCTCTGTGTGTGTGTGTGTGTGTGTGTGTGTGTGTGTGAGAGAGAGAGAGAGAGAGAGAGAGAGAGAGAGAGAGAGAGAGAGAGAGAGAGAGAGACACAGGTAGACTATTGCAAGGTTCCCTTACTCAGCCATTACCAGCATTTTAGTTTATCCAATGGCTGTCTGCAGAAAGTACAGGACTTTGGTCATGTGATAACAGGTGGTTGTATATAGGAGCAAGATTGTGACACTTGTTTCTGGGCAAAATGGTCTTTGGTATAGATGTAGCTGTGAATGCCTTACATATTACAAGGGGTGTGACGAGACACCCAGCTCACGCGACGAGACACGAGTTTGGGTTCACGAGATCGAGACGAGACAAGATTTTAGCACTATTTTAAAGAAAACTTCAATGAAGAAATAAGACGGGAAAAATAGTCCTTTATTTAATCGAAAGTCACAAAATGAAAAACAAGCACTGAAAGGTTTTGTCACAAACTCAAATGACTTCTCTCCTGTATAACTAACAGTTACACTAGGGGTGGAACGGTACACAGAAGTCACGGTTCAGTTCATACCTCGGTTCAGACATCACGGTGTTGTGGTTTTGGACTTTTCTGTTGCCTGTTATTATTATTTCTGTTGTGGTTATTGTATTCTGTGGTCTGTGTATATTTTGTTGTGTATAGTTCTGTTCCCTGTTTTGTATTATGTTCCGTTTCCTGTTTTATTTTGATAGTCGGTTTTCTGTCTTGTCATGTCCAGTTTGTTGATTACCCTGGCTCTCCTAATGTGTGTCACCTGCCCCTCGTTACCTCATTACCCAGTGTATTTAGCTCTTGTGTTTCCCTTGTCTCTTGTCAGATCGCTTTGTGTCCGTTTGTGCTTGTGCCCTGTCAGTTTGTGTGTTTGCCTGTGCCTGTCGTGTCTTCCCCCGTCCGTTCTGGTCAGTCTCTGTGCTTCCTGTATTTCCCTGGTTTTTTGGACTTCCTTGGTTTTTTGGATACCTTTTGTTTGGTTGTATATGGAAGGGACTAGTTTGCTTCGTGTGGACTCACTGGACTGACTGACTCGACATGTAGGCGGAGCTCGGGAGCTTCAGAGCTAAGGGCAGGGCTACAGATTAGGTGTCCCTAAAGAACCGCATGTCTAACAGTAGTTCCGCATTACATTAATTAATTTGCAGGCAAGTTTTATTTATTTTTATACTGTGTATTCTCCGTGTAAATTCATGAACCGAACTGAGATGCCCGTACCGTTTTGGTTCAATACAAATACACGTACCGTTCCACTACTATTCCACCGTTCCGTTACACTGTTACTTATTCCATATAAATGGTGGGGAGATAGTCTCTTCACTCAGAGAATCAAGGTTACAACATAACTAAGCGTTTTCTGGCAGTAGTTGAGACAGTTGAGACCAAATGTTTTGTACTTGAATTCTACATTAGACAGAGAGAAATAAAGCTTATTTTATTGTTTCACATTGATTATGTTCCTCTCTCCTCCTCTCTCTCTCCATCTGTGTACATTCACATCCCATTAATGCATCTTACTAACTTCGTTCTTCCCCAGAATCGTCATGCTTTTTCGGCTCACAGATTTTCTTGGATTGTGGTGGCACCTGGATCGTGGCTGCAGCTGCTGCCCTGGTTCTGCTCGACACTGCTACACTCTATTCCGCTTTCCACTATTCATCATGTCGTTCTATTTCACCCACTGCTATAAATATTGAGTCCTCTCTCTCTCTCTCTCTCTCTCTCTCTCTCTCTCTCTCTGTCTCTCTCTTTCCTAATTACTAGAATTGCAACATATCCTGTCAAAAAGAAATCTGCAGGCCTTTGGCCCTGACGTCTGTGGTCATGGAATCCTTTGAGACAGTTTTTGAGTTTCCTGCATGGGACTGCACTACATCCCACAACACCTCGACTCCCCAGGGTCATACGCAAGGATCCTGTTTGTGGATTTCAGCCTGGCGTTCAACACCATGATCCCAGAAATACTTCACGCCCAGCTTACTGTCCCAGCCCCCACCATGGCATAAAGCTGATTCTGATTTGTCAGCTAATGTCATTCACATACACTGTCACAAGGAATATATAAAATAATGTTGTTTATTTATTCCTTGCACTTCCACAGGAAATAAACTGGGATACATTCAGAATGTTTACGTTTAAAACTATGAAATGGTCTATATGCAATGTAATCACGTTTCCTTTATGTACACTGAAAGAAATATAATATGTACCTCCTTTACTCCTCGCAGTTCCTGAATGTTTTTTTGTTGTTTACAGGTCAAATCATATGACAGTAATGTTATATGGTTAATCCTATTTATTTGTGAAAATTAAATAAAACCAACAACTCACCTGAGCTCCACAGAGCCATGTAGCCTATGTGCAAACCTGGGGATGGCCCCAATAACCAAACGTGTCCCAGTGGGCTCTGATAAGCCTCCACACCCTCGCACAGGGCACTGTTGGCATTTACCGGAAACGGTCACACGTAAATTGCAGATGTCACACACATTTGCAATTGACCACTCACAAATACACAAATATCAGCAGACCCTTGGCCTGGTTGTCATGTTGGTTCACTAAGGTAGTGTTGCCCACATATGATACCTGAACCAGCCATGTACACTGTAACAAGATGTGGTTAATAGCTATTAATCCTTAGTTAGTGGAGCTTTGACCTTAGATTCTCTTCATTACGTACTGTTCCAATTGCTAGAATGAAAATCTATGCACATGGCATAATGTCTTATGTAAAGTTTAAAGAGGCCTCAACTACAATATCATGAGGCTACGCAAGTAGCCCATAAACATATAACAATAAGACAATGATTAAAAAGAAGGCAAAATGTTCCGATCATTTCGCCATGTAGCGTTCTTATGTTGTTATGTAAATTTCTGCAAATGTAACATAAACCACACACATAGCATACTACTAGTGTGGTGGCACATGTGATCATCAAATTAACAAAGATCTTTTAACTTTGTCAAAATGATACACTTTCACATAAATTCCTATAAAAACGACAAAGCAAACCAGAAACCCAATGTCTTAAGTTCCATTAGGCGTGTGTGATGATGAAATGCAGCAGTTTGCAAATTGGTTCCTGTTGGTTTAAGTTAGCAGACAACTTTGGGCTTGACTCAGGACCAATACACACCCCTGTGTCTAGTGCTTGGGTTTCCTAGCTCTGCTGTAACAAATGCCAAGGCCACATTAAAGTACCATGGTCCCTGGGGCTACAACTTTTTTTCAAGACCCGCCCCCATTCCCCCAAGCACCATTACGACTCAACCCCGTCCAACCTGCCAATGTTATTTTGCATTCAATAATGTGTCAACAATCAATCATGGGTGAAGTTTAATTTTATGACTCTTGTTGCACCAAATACAGGTCATTCAATCATCATTAGTCCATAATGAAGCATACATATTACATTTAAAACATTCACACTGACCAACTACAAAAGAAAGCCAGCCAGATCCTGGTATTTCTTCTAAAGCACTGTAGCTGCTGAACGAAGTTCTTTAGGTCAGAGAATGTGAATTTTATTTAGAAATCTAAAGCTGCTATTCAGTGCATTATCTTTCTTGTCTTTTCAATCTGATTAGCACCAAGACAAATTCTAATCAACTATGTTGACATGGCAATAAAGTTTTGAATTGAATTTAACACCCACTGCAATTTTTTGTCGGCAGGTCATTGTCATTCAAACATCTGGCTTTAGATGATTCAACCTATGTTTTTTTTGCCACCTCCCTCTGTGTCGGCCTTGTCTTTGATAACACTTGGTGACTGCTCCCTTGCTGTAGACTCAAGCCTGTCAAATTGATCACGTAAACCTGCAATAAAATCCCTCAATGAGCATACCAATTCCACTACATTGGAGAATTCAAGGTCAACTTCTTGGCGTTTCATGTTGAATACACCAATAATGTAAAAGTATGCGCCATACAAAGCAACCATTCAACCAGTGGATTGATCTGCCTTATTTGTGACTGCATCTATCGAAATCCGCTTATCCAGCAGCTCCAGCAGGGGAACCCAAACTTCCCTTTCCCAAGCCACATTAACCAGCTCTGACTGGGAGATCCCGAGGCCTTCTCAGGCCATGGTTGAGATATACAATCTATGAACCTTGTCCTAGGTCTTCTCCGAGTCCTCCTTCCAGCTGGATGTGCCTGGAACAACTTCCTAGGGAGGCACTCAGGGGACACCATTACTAGATGACCACCTCAACTGGCTCTTTTCAACACAAAGGAACATTGGCTCTACTCTAAATTCCCCATGGATGGCTGTGCTATTCACACTATCTCTAAGGGAGACATCAGCCACTCTTCTGAAAAAACCCTTTTCGAGGGGCTTCCGGTTATGGCGGCAGAGTGAACAGCAGCACGCTCTTGAGCTCTCCTGATACTTCATGATTATTGCGTAACCTGTAGTGCTTTACAGCTGATTTTTATACTCTTTACATATTGACGAACACCCAAGACGTTGACATAAACCTAAGTGCCAAATGCCTCCTAAAAAACCCGACGACAAGAAAAATAACGGACAGAGGGAGGCCGCTACGGCTAGCGCTAAGTCGTCGCAAGCTAACATCGACAGCTTCATGGACCCGCAGCCTCCACCCTGGTTTCTGAGGGAGATGGAAAAAATGACGAATGTGATTCAGAACACATTTGCTGCCCGCCTTAACCAAATTGACGCATCTATTGAGAAGCTGGAGGGAGGGCTGCAAGCTAACACAGAGAGGACAGCCCAACTGGAGCAAAAATGCACCGTGCTCGAGCAATCGGTCACCAGCCTACAACAAGACTACGATGAGCTGGCGGAGAAACACTCACGGGCTGAGGCTGAACTTAGGGCACAACTCGACAACCAGGAGAATCGTCAGAGAAGGAAGAATTTGAGGATTGCAGGGTTCCCTGAGGGAATTGAAGGTAATGACGCCGTTGCCTTCCTAGAAAAATGGCTACCATCGATATTGGGCCTCCCCGACACGCCGGAGATAGAGCAACGCATGATCCGGAGGAAACCACAGGAGAGTGGATCACCGCGAGCCTTTGTCATTAAACTTCTCCGCTACAAGGATACCACCCAAATACTGAGCACCGCGCGGCAGAAAAGGGATCTCATGCACGGTAACTCCAAAATAATGATATTCCCGGATCTATCTCCAACCTTGCACAAGAAGCGGATGGGTTTTAACGCACTAAAAAGCCGTCTCCGCCAGGGCAACGTTAAGTATGGGATGTTTTACCCTGCAACCTTGAAAGTGGATACCCGCAGTGGGGCGACAAGAGCGTTTAACTCGGTGGATGCGGCAGAGAGATTTCTTCGCAGAGAATACCCGGGCATGTTTGAATAAGATACCTATTTTGGTCTATGAACAGACTGTTGGAAGAGGTGAAACATCAGTGGATACGTCAAAGACAGTGTCGCAGTCTTTGAACTTGATTGGAAACTACAGTAGTCTTTTCTGGAACTAGCTCAGCTGAGGTGAGGACATTTTGAAATAAGTTACGGGACCAATCCGTTCAGTCTCAGGTTCTCATCAATGAGCAGGTGGGAATACTTAAACTACAACACACTCTGATGGGCATAAAGTTTGATGTTAGGGCCCAGTGTATTTTATTTCATTTTTATTTTTATGTTCCTGCTCTTCACTACTGATTGTTTGGGTTGAGTGAGACTCACAGAACTTTGGTTAAAGGTTAAGAGGCAACTGATACTGAGTTATGGCAGTCAAAATGTGTGTTCTTTCATACTTATCCCAGTATAGAAATTAGTTAGTACTGTAGATACTTGGGGTTATGTTCACAACTACAACAAAGAGCGGATCAATTTCTGTATGTTCTATAATCAACATTACGGACGCCAGTTAGTTTTGGGGTTTACCTCTTTAGTTCGGGGAAAAGAGGTCAGGGGTCAGTGTTCGACAGAGGTTTGTTTTCTTTTGCAGCCAATATTTGGGAATGTGTACCTTGTAATTATACAGAGAAAAGAGGGAAATATTATTTTCATGCTTAAGACCATCTTATTATTTGTAGCAAGTTATACCAGTATATATAAGTCCAAGAGGAGTGGACATACTACTTCATAGAAATGTCCCACTTCAGGTAAATTCAGTCACTAAGGACCCTTTAGGAAGATTTGTGATAGTACAAGGGTTATTACACTTAGAACCTATAACACTGTTGTTTGATGTTTATGGGCCTAACACAGATAATCCTCAATTCTTTGAGAAACTGTTCTTTAGCTTATCTGACCTACACACGGAGGTCTACATAGGAGGAGACTTCAACTTAGTTTTGGATCCAATCCTTGATCGGTCTTCGCAGAAACCAGGCTCTCTAACACGGAGTGCTATATGTTTAAAAGAAGAGATGCTGGGATTGGGGCTTGTAGATATTTGGCGCACACTAAATAAAGATACTAGAGAATACTCATTTTATTCTCCTGTCCACAATAGTTATACCCGTATAGATTTATTTTTGATGCCCTCCTCTAAGATACACCAAGTCACTTCCTGTGAGTACTTGGCAAGGACCTTATCAGATCACGCTGCCTTGTTAGTAACTATACCTGCACCCACACCAATTACCAGGTGTAACAGATGGAGATTTACCTCACACCTACTTAACGATTCAGAATTTGTGAATATGATTGGCAGGGAAATTGACTCTTTTTTAGACATAAATCAAAACACTGCAAACCCTAACATTGTATGGGATGCTATGAAAGCTTACCTCAGAGGTCAAATAATAGCTTATAGTAAACGCAGAAAGTATATAACCGAAATCCAACATCTTGAAAAGAAGATTAAGAATTTAGAAAGACAACATATACAGTCGGGTGACAGGATCATTCTCCAACAACTGAAAGCAAGACAGCTGGAATACAACATGCTTAATACACATAAGACAGAAAATGCTATAAAACGTATGAAACATAGATATTATGAACAGGGAGACAAGGCAGGGAAGCTTTTAGCTTGGCAGATAAAGAAAGAGGAGACAAACATGGCTATATATACAATCCAAAAGGATGACATATTCACTAGTAATCCTAAAGAGATTAATGAAGCTTTCTTGAGTTATTACCAGTCACTGTATACATCTCAAGGATGTAACACTGTGAGTATACAGCATTTTTTGGATAAGCTCACTCTTCCTACACTATCTGGTGATAGGAAGGAGATACTAGAGGGCAGTATCACGAAAGAGGAGGTGATGAAAGCTTTGACCTCACTTGCCTCAGGAAAATCACCAGGTCATGACGGATTTCCCATGGAGTTCTTTAAAACATTCACTTCCAAACTGATAGAGCCCATGCTCTTAATGTTTAATTATGCCATAGAAACAGGTAGACTCCCAGAGTCGCTGGAGCAGGCACTGATTATTGTTTAACTGAAACCAGGGAAGGATCCTAAATTCTGCAGCTCGTACAGGCCTATTTCAATCTTGCCCAGTGAATATAACATTTTTTCTAAAGTCCTTGCTTTACGACTTGAAAAAGTACTTCCTGAGGTTATCAACATGGACCAAACAGGATTCATTCAGAATAGATCATCAATTGACAATGTACGATTATTTTTTAATGTAATTTACAGCTCCAAGTCTGACCAAAACCCATGCATTGCAGTATCACTCAATGCAGAAAAGGCGTTCGACCGGGTGGAGTGGCAGTACTTGTTTGAGACGATGAGTAGAATGGGCATAGGTCCCAAATTCACCAATTTGGTCAAACTGCTTTACAAACACCCTACAGCACAAATACAAACTAACAAAGACATTTCGGCTAGATTTACTCTATCACGTAGCACTAGACAAGGCTGTTGCCTTTTGCCTTTATTATTTGCTATTGCGATTGAACCGCTAGCCACGGCTATAAGGTCTAATCCAGCCATTCATGGTATACAAATGGGTGACTGTATTCATACTTTGTCGCTATATGCGGACGATATATTGGTATACCTCTCAAGTCCAGATGAATCTATTCCAGCTCTTATGGACACACTGACAGAATATGGCAAAATATCTGGCTATAAGATCAATATAAATAAAAGTGATGTCATGCCCCTGACCCTCCTGATACTATGTTTCAATGGAGCCCTAATCACATTACCTACCTTGGACTTAAAATTCCAAATGAAGAACATAATTCATTCTCCCTTAACTATACACCGTTACTAAAAAAGACAAAAGAGAACTGTAAAAGATGGAATGATTTATCTTTGTCTATAATCGGGCGTGTTAATTGCATAAAAATGAATGTATTACCAAAATATTTGTATCTTTTTCAGATGTTACCAATTCCTATCCCGAAACAATTTTTTAAACAACTCAACCTTTGCATCACACAGTTTATATGGAGAAACAAACCACCCAGGATAAAGTTGACAACTTTGCAATTTTGAGTGTTTCTATTGGGCAGCACAAATTAGAGCAATATGGGTCTGGCAAACAGCGCAATACCATTCACCTAAGTGGAAACAAATTGAACAGAACCATCTAACAGAGGTGAAACTGGAATCAGTTCCATATATCCGATCGCTTAGCTCTCTCTTGGTGGCAACAACAAACCCAGTTATTGTCCATACTTACAAGATCTGGCAGCAAATTTGGAAGAAAACGGGCTGTATCCAACCTATTTATGACAAGTCCCCTTTCTATTCCAATCCCTCTCTACTTGGAGCTCTTAGAGATGGTATTACAAACATATGGTTTACAAAAGGTATTACAACTTTTGGGAATTTGTTTAAAGACGGAACCCTTCAGACTTTTGAGACGCTCTCATCACAGTATGGACTACCCCACACTCATTTTTTCAAATACCTCCAGGTCAGGCACTTTGTTATCTCTGAACAAGGTGGCTCTCTTCAACTATTAAAAGAGCAGCCTCTAGATAAACTTGTGCGCAGTAAACAGGGAGTGAGGGGGTTTATATTCTACTTTTACTCAGGAATTTCTCAGATTATAGGCTGGGAAAAGCTAGGAGTGAAATGTAAATGGGAAGAAGACCTGGAGTGTAACTTTGAAGAAGGGGTTTGGGAATCATTGTGTACTAGTACTCAGTGTTTTTCTTTTAACTCTAGACATAAAATCACACAATACAATCTTATTCACAGAACATATTATACCCCTGAAAGACTACATAAAATAAAGTCTCAATACTCCCAGTTTTGTCCAAGATGCAAATCGGGAGTAGGAACGTTGGTACATATGTTTTGGACTTGCCCTTGTCTTAATTTGTATTGGGTGTCTATACTCAAAGTGCTTAATGACATTACAGGATTAACCATTCACGCAGAACCAAGAGTAATTCTCCTGGGTGACACATCTATGATGTCAGTCAATAAAAACCAACTCAAATTTATTAGAATTGCCCTTATTACAGCTAACAAATGTATAGTTTTGCATTGGAAAGATGTATTACCACCTACATTTGCTAGATGGATAAATGAACTGACATCATGCATACCGAGTGAAAAGATTATGTATAATTTGAAGGGTAAACCTGAAAAATTTAAAAAGATCTGGGGTGGTTTTCTAGCATATGTGGACACAGTGCCCACAATACAATAATTCTTTTATATTTACACAATGTCAGGTGATGGTTAAACATGCTAATACAACATTTGGTGCGGTTTTTAGCTTTATTTGTTGTTTGTTTTATATTTCTTTTCTACCTATCCCTGCTAGGCACATCCCTTTTGCAACAGTTTTGTTTTAGGCTTATTTTGTCTGTGCTTGTTGGATTTATGTTATACTGAAGGCTAGTATTTTTTTTTTTTTTTGCTTGGTACACACTCTGTATGAATGTATGGTCGGACCTGATAGGGTGGAGTGAGTGGGAGGGAGGGAGGGAGGGTGGGATGGGCTGGTCTGGTACCTACTTGATATATTGTTGTACAATATCCCCTTTCTCAGCTCTTGGGTTGTTAAATAAAAAAATTCAATAAAGATATTGTTGAAAAAAAAAAAAAACCTTTTCGACCTCTTGTACCCAGGATCTAGTTCTTTCGGTCATGACCTAGCCTTCATGACCATAGGTGAGGGTAGTAATAAGTTTGACCAGCAGATTGAGCACTTTGCCTTCCAGCTCAGCTATTTTTTTGTCACATTGGTGCGGTAAAGCAAATCTCCGGCAAATCTCCCGCTCCACTGTCCCCTCACTCGCTAACAAGACCCCAAGAAACTCCTTCAATTAGGGTAAAGACTCATTCCCTACCTGGAATAGGCACTTCGTAAGTTTCCTGCTGAGAACTATGGCCTCAGATTTACAGGTGCTGATCCTCATCCCAGCTGCTTCACATTGAGCTGTAAACCGATCCAGTAAGTGCTGAAAATCACGGAACGATCCATCAAGACCACATCATCTGCAAAAAGCAGTGATAAGATACCTAGCTCACCGAACCGCAACCCCTCCCCACCACGACTATGCCTCGATATCCTGTCCCTGAATATCACAAACATGATTGATGACAAAGCGCAGCCCTGGCAGAGGCCAACCCTCACCTGGAACGAGTCTGACCGAGAACCTGGACACAGCTCTCGCTTAGGACGTACAGGGATTGGATAGCCCTGAGAAGGGACCCCCTCATCCTATACATTACTCCCGCAGCACCACCCACAGTATCTCCTGGGGGACCCAGTCATATGCCTTCTCTATATCCACAAAACACATGTAGCTGGGCATACTCCCAGGCCCTCACCAGGACCCTTGCAAGGGTAAAGACCTGGTCCATTGTTTCCATGAGCAGGACGGAGTCCGCATTGTAATTTGCATTGGAATCACCTTGATATTGTCCTGACATATTGGTGGTGTTGTCATTGCACTGTCAACTGTTGATGTTAATGCCCATCTCACCCAGAACAGAGAGAATAGCAATGGCAATAGTGTGACTCTTTATATATAATATGATATAGCAATAATTTTCAGCAATAATTTAATGAAACATTCATGTATAGATCCCTTTGGGGACAAGTGAAAAATATGTGAGCTGGTCTGTGTGCAATACATGTGGAGAGGAATCTATACTGATTGAAAGATACTTGGCTATTTAATGCTATTTATCATTTCTGACAGAACTTGTTCCTCCATTAACTGAAACTCATCACAAAGCTTTGTGTGTGGGAAGATATGACGCACATTGCACATTTTGGGGAATGCAGACAAGGGGGTCTGCATTCCCAAAACGTGCCATGTGCTCTCTCAAGAATGGGTCGAGCTGACTGATCAATTCTAAACACCCCAAATAATTGTCATAATTGGGCAACCCAAATGTGTGTGTGTGTGTGTGTGTGTGTCCTCTAAAGACAAGCCAATGCTCAGATAGAAATTTCACATCGGCTACGACCCTTTTTTAACGCTTCGGTCCAATACTGGCACTCAGTCAAACTGTTGACGCATTCTAAAATGTGTCCCTCTTCATTGTACTGTTGAATAAGCATTGTCTTGCGATGGGCCTTTGAACCTTCATGTCAAACAACACGCTATTCTACGTGCTTCCGGGATACAGATTCACAGGTTGACAAGTTTTCGGGTAAATAAACCTTTTGAAAAGCTTATCTTTTAACACTTGTATTGTTTCTCAGATTATGAAAAGTCAGCCACCAGATTCTGTCACAGGATCAGTCCTTTCCTAACCCTTTTGATATAAAACAATATCAAACATAATACATTTATGATCAGAGATAACAATCATTCAATTTTAGAGAGCTTAGTGTCATGTCCAAGGTTAAAAAACTTGGTCAAGGGTATGACCACGGTTATGGGTGGACCCTTTACATGTTGTAAAAGGTTAAAAGACTCAGTTACACTAATAAAATCAATTGCTGGAACATTTGTTGCATCATTTACATGGAAATTAAATTCACCAACCATAATCACTTGATCATATTTGAATACCGCAGCAGCAATACAATCAGATAACTCAGATAAAAATGTGCTGTTCAGTTTTGGTGGACAGTAAATGACAATGCAACATATAGGATTAGTGCAGCTGATAAGAAACCTGAGAGCCTCAAAGCCCATAAGAGGTTTATACAATATATACCTCATATTTAGATAGATATTTGATGTGTACATATTAAAGAGACAGTGTGAAGTCAAACTGCAGTATATAGTATAGTATACAATTTATAATGTGTAGTTAGTGGATGTTAGTGTTACAGGTTAATTGCACAGGGATTTTTTCTGACACTATGTGACTCATGTTAACTGTTTATGATGTGCACTGTTGAACAGTGTATCACTCTGATGAAGTGTTGACTACCACCCTTACACATTTGGGAGTTTATATTATAAATAGATGGGTGAAATAAAGTCTTAGCATTTCTGCCTCTGTCCTCGTCCATTCCTCCATCACCTTTCATCTATCCATCTAAAATTACTTTTCCCTTTCTTCTCATCTCTATTGGAATTCCATACCTCCCCTCTTCTTACTTTTCTTTCATCAACACTCTTCCACTTTGAGGATGATGCCGTGCAATGTCTTTACCCTTTTCTCCCTGTCTCTGTTCCCTTTTCCTCAATTTTCAACCCCTCTATTTGTGCTTAGGTAGCCTCTGCTGACTTTCTCTGTTATATCTCTTGTTTGCTCCCTCTCTTTTTCTTGCCAGTGATTGTCTCTCTTGCTGGGCACCAGATAAGAGCTTTTCACGGCACAAATGACAGGCACACAGGATGGGGTTCATTCCATTCGCAAACAATGATCTGTAAAAACACACTCGAGATGTAAAACAAGCACTCTGCAGAGACCGCCTGGGCGGACCTGGAATAGACAATTCAACGCACCACTTACCGACACATTCAGCCAATTTGTACTTAGAGGGAATATGTACAAGGTGGAAGGACTATAAGCAAAAAGCACAATAAAAAATGCTCTTTATCGTACTGGGAAACTGTTACATAGGCTTTAATCAACTTGAATCACGATAGAGCTGTCAAAGGTTTGAGGCCTATAGAAAATGGTTTGTCTCATTAGTTCAAAAGTCAGAGACAAAAAGAGCCCAACAAGGCTCACAATCTGACGATCTGATGCAATAATTACATATATATATATATATATATATATATATATATATATATATATATATATATATAAGGTACAGATGTTACATAAATGCACAGACACTTTTCAGCCTTGCACATGTGGAAATAAATGTTAGTCACCATGATTTTAGTTATCAGGTTGTCTCATTAGGGCCATACAGTGGTAGTCACAGATGCTCAAACAGATGGCTTCATCCTAAGCAAGTATTAAATAGATAGTTAATGTAGTTAGCACAGGCTGCAATTGATACAATGGCTAAACAAACACTTTAAAGAAACTAAGGTTTTATTTTTATAAGTTAAAAGCCATACGATTTTGATGTAATGACCATATTGGCTTAAAGATGATCCCTGGAACATATGATGCTAAAGTAGCACAGTAAAGAGCCCTTAATGCCTACAAGAGTCACCAATGTAAAGTAACACAAGATTCCTTTATATAATTGTGGGGACTCTCTATCTATAAAAATATACAAGGGCCAAATTAAAGGAATACGTTGCCAATATTCAACCAACATTGTATCATAATAATGTTGGTAGTATGTGTAAATGAACTATGTTAAACTTCCCTCCATCTTACCAGTGCCCAGGTCTCCCTACTCACAGGCCAGCCTGCTAGCTCTAGGGCTGCTGCTTGAACTACTAATTTAACTACTTCAATTGAATACACTACAAGATATTTAATGTTCAAATTGATAAACTGTATTGTTTTTTTACAAATATTCACCTATTTTGAATTTGATGCCTGCAACACGTTCCAAAAAAGCGGGGACAGGGGCAACAAAAGACTGGGAAAGTTGAGGAATGCTAAAAAAAACACCTGTTTGTAACATTCCACAGCTGAACAGGTTAATTGGAAACAGGTGAGTGTCATGATTGGGTATAAAAGGAGCATCCCCATGAATGCTTCGGAAAACCATTGTCAGTTAAGACGGTTTGTCGCTACATCTACAAGTGCAAGTTAAAACTCTACCATGCAAAGCAAAAGCCATATATCAACAACACCCAGAAACGCAGACGGCTTCTCTGGGCCCGAGCTCATCTGAGATGAACTAAAGCAAAGTGGAAAAGTGTGCTGTGGTCTGACGAGTCCACATTTCAAATTGGTTTTGGAAATCATGGACGTCATGTCCTCTGGGCCAAAGAGCAAAGGACCATCCAGATTGTTATCAGCGCAAAGGTCAAAAGCCAGCATCTGTGATGGTATGGGGGTGTATTAGTGCCCATTGTATGGGTAACTTGCACATCTGTGAAGGCACCATTAATGCTGAAAGGTACATACAGGTTTTGGAGCAGCATATGCTTATTTCAGCAAGACAATGCCAAACCACATTCTGCACGTGTTAGAACAGCGTGGCTTCATAGTAAAAGAGTCTAGTCTAGTCTGGCCTGCCTGCAGTCCAGACCTGTCTCCTATTGAAAATGTGTGGTGCATTATGAAGCACAAAATACGACAACGAAGACCCCGGACTTTTGAGCAACTAAAGTCGTACATCAAGCAAGAACGGGAAAGAATTCCACCTACAAAGCTTCAACAATTAGTGTCCTCAGTTCCCTAATGCTTATTGAGTGTTGTTAAAAGGAAAGGTGATGTAACACAGTGGTAAACATGCCCTTGTCCTAGTTTAAACATTAAATATCTTGTCTTTGTAGTGTATTCAATTGAATATAGGTTGAAAAGGATTTCCAAATCATTGTATTGTTTTTATTTATGTTTTACACAACGTCCCAACTTCATCGGAATTGGGGTTTGTACTTCCGCATATGAACACAGAGTATAGAAGCCGATTGAGGGAGAGAGACGCCCTTTCTCTGAAACTCAGACCGAACTCAAATGGAACCGTTAAACTAGACAGTGCTCATCCAATATAAACCAAGATTCTGTTACTGTGTTTCTCGCCTAAAATAATTTCAGAAACATATTTTAGTGCAAAGTTTGGCTTTGTTTTGGCAATATGACAGTTTGGGCACCATATTGTTTCCTGTATAGCAAAAACAGAGGCTGAAAAAACTCAGATGAAACTATAAAACTAGACAGTGCTGATCAAATATAAACCAAGATTCTGATCTGTATTGCCAATTCCTCACCTAAAATGTTTTCAGAAACATATTTCAGCTTAACATTTAACTGTTCAGCCTGTTCTCATGAACCATACGTTCAAAAAGCTACAAAAAAGTAAAGCACTATAATTCGTCATTTTTTTGTTTTTTTTACGCTTTATTCACCACATTGACTGCTTCTGTATAAGAAGACTGCATAGGGAGGAGGTTGAGTAAATGGGTGGGTGTCAAAACACAGGACTTTCATGCCAGGGAGTGGAGTTCGATTCCCAGGGAAATGCCTGTTCCTTGGTAGTGTTTTAATCGAAACAATGATCTTATTACTAAATTTAACTAGTCGTTTTGGTGCCTAAATTTAACTTTCGTTGCCGCATAACCCCTAAACTTGAACCGTATTGTCCACCGAAATGACCAGCAGTTTGCGGTGCTCTGTACCCGGCTCAAAGTCACCTATTCTCGGGTAACTGAACCACTTACCACTGATTCAACGGAGCACCATGCTGAGCACCATGCGGAGCACCCTGGCCGGCGTCACAGAGCTCTGTAGCTGCCAAACACATCCACTAACTGCCGCTGATACGACCAAACTGTGACGGCGTCACAAAGCTCTGTAGCGGCTTAAACAACTAACCAACTGCTGCTGGGCGTCATGAGCTTGTAGCCGGCCACTGTAGCAGGTGCCACGTGACCAGCCTCCTAGTTTTGTTATCTTCAATGTCTTACATTTTGGTGTACATTCTTTTTCGTACAATATCATGCAAACCTGTTCATGAGAATGACTGTTATACAAGTTTGTATGTTACCAGCCGGCCACCATATTGATTTCTGTGACATGCTCACATTACGTCACCCACCAGCAGGAGCGTTCTCCTGAGAATGTGGGTGCATCCTATGGCATTCTGTCAGTTACAGGAGGTGGAAGAACGTCACTTTCTCTGTTGAGACCAGATGGGTGCTCTTCTGAACTTCTGAAGTTATGCAATCTAGGATCTTATAAGGACTTTGGTTAAAAATCTTAAGCATGTTGTCCATCGCATTATGGTTACCTTCTTGTCAGAGAGAAATACTCATTATCCTGTGCTCTAGCTTATGCAAACTATGCACACATGTGTGTTCTGTGAAAGACGGGTTAAGCTTTCTCTTCAGTTCCAGTGTGTCTTCTCACTTCCTCGTCAGTCTTCTTGCAGAATTAGAGGGCTGGTTTTCACCACCAGCTTTCCTGATCGTTTGACCCGTTTCTTTTCAGTGAATATCATAGTTCCTGCCTCAGCCCCTCACGATTTGACCCATGTAAATCTGCCTTTTACTCAATCAGCTGTTTCAGAGTTTTTGCATTCAGCTTCCACATGCCCTTTCCCAGAACTGGTCATTTTCATGGCATTATTTTTTGGTTCTGATGGAGAACATCTAAATGAGAACCTGGGTTTCCAGAAGCTCCTGGCTGTCATTTAAAAGCAGGAGTGTGCCAAGGAAACATTATTGAGGTGGAGGTTCCTGAAGCTGTCTTTCCTTCTTCCTCTGCATCCCGACAGTGCGACTCTGGCCTCTCCCAGTTCCAGCCTGGTTCCTTCTAAAGCTTTGCTTGAACTTCCTGTTGTCTTCCTGGTGCAGCCCACTAGCTGCATCCCCATCTGCTCAGCTCCTGCATCCGCCCTCATCCCTCTTCCTCTGTCTTGCAGGGTGGTTCCACTATTCCTCTTCAATCCTGTGTTCTGGTGCCTGAAAGCCCAGTGGGTGAGACTCTGAGCCACCCCTTTCCAGAGAAGGTCATACTTGTTTTTAAATACTGTGGATGCCCTCTTAATCTCATTAAGTTACACAATATGATTGTCCCCCATCTTTGTCGTGTCCTTTGTTCATGTACTGGCTTTTTTAGTTAACTTCTCTTGACTCTAGACTGTCCAGACTCTCCAGACCCTTCACTATACTCAGCTTAACTTCTTGGTAAATGGTAAATGGTCCCATATCATGCTCATTTTCAGGTTCATACTTATTTTGGTCTTCTACTAGAACCCCATTATTTTTCTCATATTGTCTGTCTGAATATACTTCGCTCTGATTTATTGTTTAAAGCTTTAGTGCGTAACATTTTTTTATTTTTTATTTATTCGATAGGACAGCTTATGAAAGGGGAGAAGGAGGGTGAATGATATGCAGCAAAGGGCTGCAGGTCAGAACTGAACGTGCGGCCGCTGCGGTGAGGACTGAGCCTTTGTATATGGGCGCACGCTCTACCAGGTGATCTACCCAGGCACCCAGTGTGTAACTTTTTTATAATAATGAACGTCCGTTACATTCAAGCCATTGCCAAATAAGTTGCTACAACAGCTCCACACAACTCTCTCTGGATTTCTCAGTCTGGCTAGGTTTACAAAATGGTGTTGTCCGGCAACCTTCCCGTGCAGAAACTCGAGTAAAGATAATTACCTTTTCTGAAGAGGCCGTGATGTTTTTTTAATTCTCCGTTTCCCCCTTTGTCACAAGCAACTGTGTGGAGGAGGGGGGGAATGAATACAATACGTTATGAAGTGTAACCTTTTCTTTTGATCAGTAAATTGTTAGTGATGTTCCATATCCTCACGGTTCGGCACGCATGTGAACTGCGGATTATTTACAAAGTTGAAATCCAGTTTTACTGCTGCTGTGAACAGGGAGCAAGTGTGGTTCCACATTTCAAAACTCAACGCAGACAACATTCTCTGCAATATAAACCGAGTACTGAACTTGAATTTATGTTGCTTACTGTAAAAGTTTTAAGTGAGTTGATTGAATGATATTTTGTTATTGCCAATCGTTACGTAACTCTGACCTTGAATAAAAATCAGATGCGGACCTTTGAGTAATACTTTTGAGAACCCTGTCCTAAGTGCTGTTTCTGCATACATGCATACATACACACACACACACACACACACACACACACACACACACACACACACACACGCACACACACACACTGGTATACCGACTATGTAAATATCTTGAATTGGTATGCATTGGAAGGTGAAAAGAGAGATTTCCTCGCAAGATTGTGAGTGGAAAGAAAAGTACACTCCTCGCCTCCAAATGGGACCCGTGTGTGTGTGTGTCTGTGTGTGTGTGTGTCTGTGTGTGTGTGTGTGTGTGTGTGTGTGTGCGTGTGCATGTGTGTGTGGTCCTCAGCGTCTGTTTGCCTCCTTGGAAATGAGCTCTTTTCAATAGTGAGATAGCACTATAGAGGTGTGAAGTGCCACCTCTTTCCATTCAGAAGAAGTTTCCGCTTGTCTGCCTCCTGGATATTGTTCCACTTTCTCTTTCTCTCATGTGCCCTCCATTTCCCCGTTTGGCTCTAACTTCCTCCCTTCTCTCTACTTCGTTTTAGTGGCTCTTGTTTTTTTTTCACGCTTTCCCTCATTTCTGTTTTACCCTTCATTTCTCTCAGCATCATATCTCTCTTTGCATTCTCCTACTTACCACCTCCTTCTCTCTTTTTTTCCCACCCTTTGTCTGTCTTTTACTCCATCCCTCTGTCCTTCCCTTTCCCTCCTCAACACAACAACACAGAGGTTGGATGAGTTAATGATGTGCATGTGCTTGGATCTGCCTCGACTGCATATTCACCACAATATTTACCATATTATTATTTATTTACTGGAATGTTTTACATATCGCAGAATCTCCAAATCATTTCCTGTATTTGCATTTTCAGTTTTTTTTTTCACTTTTCTTCAGCAGCTTTGCAACCCTCATAGAAAAAGAATGTGCTGACTTGTTCCACTGTTAAATTCCCGGCCAGAAGTCAGGTTGAGAACGTCAGCTAAATAACTAAATTGTAAACAGTGAAGGTGCAAACTCTTTTTACAATGTTTTGTGGGGAAAGGGGGGTTGGGGGTGCACACTGGCAAAGCTGAGTGGTAACACATACTTGGCTCCAACTAATGACTTTACAATTGTTTGAAGGCAAGTTATACAGTTTGTACCATGCATATGTATCCATGTCTTGTTTTAGACAATAAGTTGTTGTTAATCTCAAAATCTGAATCTAAAAACAAAGAGAGTGCGTTAGGAAGAAATAATATAAAAATAAGTTAAGATATTAAGGGACAATATGAACAAATAAAGTATAAATGAAGAATTAGAATGTCTGTATACAGTATTGCAAATGAATAAAACAAATGGATATAAACAATGTAAAATTAATGTAGTATTGTATATATGCATATTGAGAAAAAAAGAATATATATATATATTAGGGGTGGAACAGTACATGTATTTGTATTGAACTGAAACGGTACGGGCGTCACGGTTCGGTGCATGAATTTACACGGAGAATACACAGTATAAAAATAAATAAAACTTGCGTGCAAATTAATTAATGTAATGTGGAACTAATGTAATGCGGAACTACGGTTAGATACGCGGGTTCTTTAGGGACCCCTAATCTGTAGCCCCGCCTTAGCTCTGAAGCTGATTGGCGCGCTGCCTATGTAGCCGATCTCTGCCTATGTATGCAGTTTTAATGAGTCAGAGATAGCAGCACTAAGGACGAGTATGGCGAGTGGTGACGACCCACAAGACTTAGAGGACCAGTCAGTTCCAGTAGTACAGGCGAGAGAGTGGTAGTGCTGGCGAAATTCACAAGTTCACTAAAGGTTGGTATCTATCTCGTGAACACCTTTACACAATCACACATTCACAATCACCGACCTCACTCTTAGCAAACAAGCGATTGCGCCTGCTTTAGAAAGTTAACTAGTTGCAAGTTTGTGGTAAAATGCAGTTGGGTTGTCGAGGTCAAAACACTATATAGCAGCTGTGGATCAAATAAACGTATAATAAATAATGTTATGTCAGTTTTTTACTCTGAAACCCCCCCGCCCACCCACGCCACAAATTGCTTTCAAATCTGTGGGAAACACTGGACATGCACAATAAAAAAAAAAATTTGCCGTCTGCATTTTTGTTTTGCTTTTCTCTCCATTGTACCGAACTCGTACCAAACCGTGATGTCTGAACCAAGGTATGAACCGAACCGTGACTTCTGTGTACCGTTCCACCCCTAATATATATATATATATATATATATATATACTGTATATATACATATTAGGGCTGTCAAACGATTACATTTTCTTAAGCGCGATTAATCTTTGAATTTCTATAGTTAATCGCGATTAATCGCATGTTTTATCACATGATTAAAATTCTATTATTTTGCATTTCAGAACAGTTTTTAAGTACATATTAACAATGGAAAGCAATTCTTACCAGTGTATCTTGATTGGGAATCAAATGAATGCAAAGAAAATGACTTTATGAACTTGATTTTAAGATTTGTATTTGTTTATTATATATTTAATCTAGTCACACATTTGAATCTAGAGTCAATATTAGGGTGGTATTGTTTGGTTTGGATACCGGTGCTAAAGCGGTACTTTTAAAACGGTACCAGTGCCTTAACGGTGCCTGAACTGATACTTTTTAAGAAAGAAAGAAGGGTACTAAACAGTTGGCGACATTAAAGAATGGCTTGTTTATTGCTAAGGCCATATCGTCAAAATTAAATGTTTAATAATAATGTATAACAATAACAATAACTTATTTTACTAGTAAATTGCTGTTGAATGACAAAAACAACCACCAGATGGGAAAAGGGCATTTAACAACAACTTTGAATGCACCACGAGGCTGTAAATTACCAGTTTCATGAACGCACCGTCTGTGTTTTTCCGACAACAGCAGCTACAGATTGTTACATCCCGGTGTTGAATCCTCTACAGTAAAACACAGTCAAACTTTACACCGTTTAGCGTTAGCTGTCAGCATTGTGATTAAAACAATTAAAAAAAATTAACACATTACACTCTGCCCTTAATGCGTTAATGCTGACAGCCCTAATATATATATATATATATATATATATATATATATATATATATATATATAATTCAATTCAATTTCAATTCAATTCAATTCAATTCAATTCCATTTTATTTATAGTATCAAATCATAACAAGAGTTATCTCGAGACACTTTACAGATAGAGTAGGTCTAGACCAAACTCTGTAGTTTACGAAGCCCCAACTATTACAGTGGTTGCCTCAAGAGCAAGCATTAGCAGTAGCTATTGCGACAGTGGCAAGGAAAAACTCCCTTTTTTGTTAGGAAGAAACCTCGGACAGACCCAGACTCTTGGTAGGCGGTGTCTGACGGCACCAGTTGGGGGAGTGGTGAATGGTGGCATTAATAGTCATAATAAAGATAGTGAAACAGTGATCACAATGGTAGTCGTAGTAGTTCATGTCATAGTAGGCTACAGCAGGGCGTTACGGGGTGTTGTGTGGCACAGCAGCCTGGGTGGACGCGGTTGGACGCGGCAGGACGCAGTCGGACACTGCGGGGAATCGCAGAGCGTAGCAGGGTGTAGTAAGTCCATAGCGTCAGCTGCACCCAGGACCCCGGTGTAGGTGCCACCCAATTCCAAGGCGATGTTCTGGGTGAAGAAGAAGCAAAGGGACTCCGGGGAGAAAACTCCCCAGAGCTAGGTTAGTAACAGGCATTTCTGGGACTAAGATGCACACAAAAGGAGACAAGTGAAAAGAGAGAAGAGGGAGCGGCTCATTGTGTCCTTGGAAGGAGCTTCCCACAGCAGTCTAGAGTTATAATAGCATAACTAAGAGAGGCAGGCTAAAGAGAGGGGCCCTGGACCGGGCTCGTACTCTCCCCTGCCGGAACGGGCTTGTACTTCCTGCCTCCCTCTACTCTACTCTACTATGCTGCAACTCCTCACTCCCTAACTATAAGCTTTATCAAAGATGATGGTTTTCAGTTTATTCTTAAATGTGGCGACGGTGTCAGCCCCCCGAACCCAAGTTGGGAGCTGGTTCCACAGGAGAGGAGCCTGGTAGCTGAAGGCTCTGGCTCCCATTTTACTTTTAGAGACTCTAGGAACCACAAATAGCTCTGAGTTCTGGGAGCGCAGTGCTCTAGATGGAAAATAAGGTACTAAGAGCTCTTCTATGTATGATGGTGCTTGACCATTTAGTGCTTTGTAGGTCAGGAGAAGGATTTTAAATTCAATCCTGGATTTTACAGGAAGCCAATGCAGAGAAGCTAATACAGGAGAAATGTGATCTCTTTTGTTAGTTCTTGTCAGAACACGTGCTGCAGCATTCTGGATCAGCTGGAGGGTCTTGAGGGACTTATTTGAGCAGCCTGATAGTAAAAAATTACAGTAGTCCAGCCGGGAGGTAACGAATGCATGGACTAGTTTTTCAGCATCGTTTTGCGAGAGGATGTTCCTGATTTTGGCAATGTTACGAAGATGGAAAAAGGCTGTTCATCAGGTTTGTTTTAAGTGGGCGTTAAAGGATAGATCCTGGTCAAAAATGATTCCTAGATTTCTGACAGTAGTGCTGGAGGCCAGGGCAATACCATCTAGGGTACCTATATCTTTAGATAATGAAGTTTGGTGGTGCTTGGGTCCCAGCACAATAACTTCCGTCTTGTTTGAGTTTAACATCAGAAAATTGTGGGTCATCCAGGATTTTATATCTTTAATGCACGCTTGAAGTTTAGCCAACTGACCGCTTTCGTCTGGCTTAATTGACAGATATAATTGAGTGTTTCCTAATAATATTGCCTAGAGGAAGCATATATAAAGAGAATAGAATTGGTCCAAGCACTGAGCCTTGAGGAACGCCATGGCTAACTTTAGCGTATTTGGATGGTTTATCGTTAATATTAACAAATTGGGATCGCTCAGAAAAATAGGACTTAAACCAGCTTAGTGCGATTCCTTTAATGCCAACTAAATGTTCCAGTCTCTGTAAGAGGATGGTATGGTCAATAGTGTCGAATGCAGCACTAAGATCTAATAAGACAAGTATGGAGACAAGTCCTTTGTCAGCAGCAGTTAGAAGGTCGTTAGTGATTTTCACCAGTGCCGTCTCTGTGCTATGATGCATTCTAAATCCTGACTGAAAGTCTTCAAATAGACTATTTCTATGCAGAAAGTCACACAATTGATTAGCAACTACCTTCTCAAGGATTTTGGAGAGAAACGGGAGGTTAGATATAGGTCTATAGTTGGCTAAGACCTCAGGGTCGAGGGTGGGTTTTTTCAGAATAGGTTTTATCACAGCTACTTTAAAAGACTGCGGTACGTGACCCGTTAATAAGGACATATTGATCGTATCTAGTAATGTGGTATTGACCACGGGTAGTGCTTCTTTAAGTAGCCTCGTTGGAATGGGGTCTAAGAGACAGGTAGTTGGCTTAGCTGAAGAGACCCTTAACATTAATTGTTGGTCTAAAGGATAAAAGCGGTCTAAATAAGTATCAGGTCTTATCATTCTCTCTAGCCCTCCTGCGCCCAATGGTGAGTCGTTAGAAGCTGTGGGCAGAAGGTGATGAATTTTTTCTCTAATTGTTATAATTTTATCATTAAAAAAGGTCATGAAGTCATCACTGCTCAGAGCTATAGGAATAGATGGCTCAACAGAGCTATGACTCTTTGTCAGCCTGGCTACAGTGCTATATATATATATATAGAGAGAGAGAGAGAGAGAGAGAGAGAGAGAGAGAGAGAGAGAGAGAGAGAGAGAGAGAGACAGACACTCCCGCGCGAGCTGTATGAGAGACAATGAGACAACCTGTAGGGGGACCGAAGAGGGAAAAGTTACATAGTAGGCCTTTAATTCTGCCACTGTCGGCTCTGTTCCACTGGCACAGTTGACGGCAGCAGCAACATGTTCCCAAACACACTTTTAATTGGTGATCCCGCTGCTGTGGCCACTAAGTAATGTGGGTTTTTGGGCCTCCTCATCCCCTACAAGTATCTCTATCTCAGTGTCTCCGAAGTTACACTTCTTTGCTCTTTTCCAACCTGTCGCCATGATTCACCATAACAAAAGAACAACTGCATGCCAGGGTCATTAAAGTGCCCATATTATTAAAAAATCATTTTCTGGGATTTGGGGTGTTATTTTGTGTCTCTGGTGCTTCCACACGCATACAAACTTGGAAAAAAAAACATCCATGCTGTTTTGAGTGAGATACGGGTTTCTGAATGTAACCTGCCTTCAGTCTCCGGGTGAACTGTTCAAAATCTGCTGGGTTTTCTACGTCACTAGCCGAAACGAGGGGGCTAAACCATGCTAACGGTTAGCCCCCTCGTTCTCAATGGCAAAACACTGCTACAACACACACAAGTTCACCCTAATCTACAAAAGAACTACTTCCATGTCCCTGTTCTGCAGGTATTCCACGCAAAGTTGGAAGTGCGCCCTCATTTAGAAGAAGTCTCACGGCTAATCCTGCCTTGTACTGACTGCAGTTAGAGAAACAGCTAGATAGCAATTGTGAGCCTTACCTAGCTACTGAGCAAGTGCGAATCCCAACAAAGATGGTACAGAAGTAGGATGTCTCACTCTGTAGCTAAATTAGAGACCTGAACACAGGGTGAAAAGAGGAGCTGCAGCAATGTGCAGTACAACAAAAATATGGTGTTTTTTGATAATTAAACCATCTAAACCTATTCTGGTACAACCTCAAAATACAATTATGATCCTGAAAATTTGCATAATATGAGCACTTTAACATACTAATCAGCATTCATGAGGTGCTTTGCATTGAGTATTTATGGTTAAAAATGGGCTTGTACAGGGCGGGATAAGAGGCTGATTCACATACGCACACTTGTAGGTAATCTCTGATGTATAAAGGGAACATTGCTTACAGGTGTGTGTACGGTTTTATAAGTCTGACCTTTTTTTGGCTTTTGGGAGTACGTACACTTTTAGTAAGGATCCTACACACATATAAGTGAGACCCCTGGGGCATCATTTATAAATGTGGCGTACCCACAAGAAAAAGAAGACGAACGCTGCTCTCTACGCATGAATTGGGATTTATAAAAAGCAAACTTGACGGGAAAATGTGCAGTCCTCCACGGACACTCTGACCCAGGCGTACGCACAGAAACGGGTGAAATGAGAAACGGCATCGGCAGACACGTGAAAACACATGAAACTGTGTAACTGAGACCGTTGTGTAAAACAAATCAAAATATTGCCTCTCATTAATAATATAAAGAATTCACAAAGCCATTCTTACGATTAATATTCTAGCAGACAAACGGACAAAATAAAACAAGATACTATCATAAATTCAAATAAAGATATATTTGCAAAAAGAAAACTCAAATATGTTCTGTAATTATATTGGCATTTTCTGGAATTTATTCTCAGACATATTACGATGAACAGGACAAATGATGTATACACTGATGCTGTTTTCGATGCCTCTGTCTGACGGAGCACATCGTTTTAATATGGTCATCATATACAGTATCATAGTTTTTTATACAGTGTTTATTTTTATGGCTGCGTATCGTTTTATTTTTGTCTTAAATGTTTGTTTTATTGTAGGCCTAAAGCATGTTTTAACCATGTGAGAGGTGCAATAGAAATACAGTTTTACTAATATACGTGCTCCGTGCCAGAACTATTTGTAATTTACAAGTAGATTAATTCCAACACCTTTAGCTTTTTAGATACAATCAAATTGATGGGTATAAAAAGGCAGGCCATGCGTAATGATGCACAATGGCTGGCTTTGCACTGTTGGGAGATGTGGCAACAAACGAGGACGAGTGGCCTCAGAGCCGGTTCCGACTTCCTAGAGCTGTCCTGTTGGGTCTCTGTGCTGTTTTGAGTCCAGCGTTACAGAGAGGAGCACTCTCTGTAACCATGCCGTACCAGGCCCACTTTAATAGGGGTCAGCTCCGCTGTCCCGTGGCATAAACACTTTCTTGATGTAGCACTATGCGCTTTGTTTTGCATCATCTTTAATATCGGACCATTTCTTTTTAATTTGGGCCACGGTCCAACCTCTGAGGCTGTGGCATTAACTGCATCTGCAACATGTTGTCACTCTACAGCTTTTTTAGTTTTAGTAATGCCCACACTGTGCCCTCCAAACAGTCTTTCCTCTTTAATACCTCTCTAACAAGAACTACAACATAACACTGAGTGAAATTCCTTTGCTTTGTTTTCCTCTCTGCGCATGATGTCGGTATGGATGAATTTTAATTTGGGGAATTTCACTGACTATTTAAGGGCAACTATGGCCGTGACATGAAGCCGCCAAAGCTGCGCCACATTTAGACTGGATTGTGATTTATAAAGGAAAACCGGAGTCGGGTGTACGTACGCGTAGTTTTAGAAATCTGAATATTACTCTGCATACTCACATCCTATGTTTTGTCCGTACGCCATTGCTGACGCAAATTCACACACATTGACGCACAGTTTTATGAATGTGGCCCCTGGAGTACCTCCACCTTTTCAATCACAATTACCACGTCTTTTGGTGGTTGCTCTGTGCTTAGTCCGAATCAACGCATGTACATTTCTGGGATTCAGTCTGCTGATAACATTAGAAGTAGAGAATACTCTGTGGGCACACCAAGGAAACAGCACTAACATTGCAGCAGGGATGTCCCAAAACCTGAGCATCCCCCTGGAGCAGTCTACACCGCTGTTTACCAAACATCAATTAAAATATAGACTACACAAATGATTTACACATTAGTCCCTTATCACTGCAGTAGTACACCTGCCTAAAATAATATTATAATACATGCAACTACCACAAGGAGAAATAAATAACCGTTCAGGCAAAACCGCATTGGAAGACATCTCGAGATGGGAAATAAACTATTCTTCAGTTGCTTCAGGCCAAGTCACATTTACATAAAACACACTGAGATGGAGGTTAAAGCACAACCAGCTGGAAAGAAATGCTCAGTGCAGTCCGTGTTACCCCCTCGTCATGCAACGAGTCTCCGAGCACAGCTTCCACTGATGGCTTATAACAAGCAACAAACAGTGGAACGGCCATTTACAGATGATTTAAAGTTAATCTCGCTGGGAACGGTACGACAGGGATGACAGAAAAAGAAATAACTTGAACAGCTCATTTGATTGGTCAAAAAATCTGATGAACAACACAAAATGGAAAATACAGCATTTGGATGCATGTCATTTAAGCCTAACATTTGTAGGAATAGTGAAATGTCATTATGTAGTGTTATGGCCATGGGTAATGATGCACAGTAACTGCTCCCGCACTGTAGGAGAATAATGGCTGACTTCACAAAGAATCCATTTCTCCACATGGAGGAATAGTGTTTAGAGAGCATAATATGTATGATGATCTCTTCTCTGATGGCACGTGCACTTTAGAAGTTTCCGCTGTTATCTGACATTTCTTCTTTGATTGCATCTAACAGAATGTAAGAAAACAAATGATTTCTGAATTGAATTATACAGCACTTTTCAAAACAGTTTTAAACTAAATACATTGACTATTGTGTATTCCGTTATACACATGCACACCGCTACATTTAACATAGAAAGGCGATCAAAAGATTGTTCATATTAGATCATCTCATAAAGAGCCGACAGTCCAATGATTTTCCTTTGCCTACCCAGGATTTGTATGACTTTTTATTATTGAGACAATACCTTTACAAATATCAGGAATAGGAGAATATATACAAACTGCTGAACTGGAGAAATGGTTGATTGCTTTTGACAGAGATGGGGTGAAAAGAAATATTCTATCAAAATGTACTCTCGGGTTGGCCAAAAATGGGCAAACGGGTGGAGCGTGAATGGAGCTGAGGCAGCCTGGAGACGGGGTTATGTAGCGTCTGCAGCAGCTCAAATTCAGGCAGCACAAACAGCAGCGGTGACACCCCTGGTCCAACAGCAGCAACAAGGTTTGCAACAAATAGAATCTAATTATGTGGGAATGTACTTAATACATGTCTATGATAATAAATCATCAGATTTAGAACATTCAGAACATTTAGAGTTATCAATGTTTGATTAGACTTAGCAGTAGTAGCATTTCCTTGCTTCCAGCGAGGTGGATGCAACTCTCAGCGGGATACAAAACTCAGCAAGCACATGCCCAGTGTACATGAATGGTCTGCGCTAGGCATTTACAGGCGTGTTAGTACGGACAAAAATTAGTTCTGAGACGGTGCGTGAGCACTTAGCTTTAAAACGCTGGTTTAAAATGAAAATGTAGTAGTGTGGATGTAGCCTCAGTACTGGGAAACAAGTGTTGTTAAGATCGTAAACGATATTTCACTTTCGGGATTGATCTGGTGCCGCCGTAAATTGGTTAACTGCTCCTCAGATCTCTGCAGGGTAAATCCAGACAGCTAGCTAGACTATCTGTCCAATCTGAGTTTTCTGTTGCACAACTAAAACTCCTTTGGAACGTACACATGTTCCACCAAAACAAGTTCCTTCCCGAGGCTATTTTGCAGCGGCAATGTTGCTCTTGTTGAAAAATTCTTTATTAGGAGTAACCCCTTGAGATGCAGCATCTCTTTTTCGAGGAGGTCCTTAACAATAAATAAATAAACAGTACAATCATAATTAGACACAACAAAACAAAAAAAGACAAAAAAAACAACAAAAATCAAACAAAAACAGACATCATATTCAATCAGTCATAATCATGTTTGAGGCAGAATAAGAATGAAAATGAAACTGGATATTCATAATATTAGAAGAAGTGATATCATGTTATCGTATCGTAGAGGATTATGGACAGGTACAGTTGGTACTGTAATAGGAAAACAGGGCATTTTTAAAGGAGTGGAGAGATAGATTGGATCGAATGTTCACAGGTAAATTATTCCAATCTGAGCGCACTTAGCGCCGCCCAAGACGATTGTGATTAGTTTAAAGCAGGGGCGATTCTAGGATCAGATCTTTAGGGGGGCTCAGCCCCTAATGAGAATGTGACATGGATACAGTGCCTTGTTAGTGATACACCCCCCCCCCGCGCTAAATCAGTAATTTCCAGTGTTGTCCAAGTTACTTTTAAAAAGTAATTAGTTACAGTTACTAGTTACTTCTTCCAAAAAGTAACTAAATTAGTTATTCAGTTACAAATTATGAAAGTAACTAGTTACTTCAGAAAGTAACTATTGTGTTACTTTTAAGTACATTTTTAAATGCTCAAATGTGACCCCAGCTCCACCTACCCCTCTTTAATGGAACTTAAAATACATGTGCATGTTCAATTATTTATGATAAATCTGAATGTTATAATGAAATGGACACCTAATACAATACTATATTATCAGAAACAATGTACACACATCTAAACTATTTTAATGTTGCTGTGGGACAAAGTGAGACTAGCCTCCAATCAAATGCCATGTACTGTATGTAGATATTATGTTTATATAGTGGATCGATACAAATAACACAACACCTCAACAGGCCACAACTGGGCAACATTAAATTATGCTTGTTAAGCACTATACCAAAAATAAATGACAAATATATACACTCTTTGTAGTGCAAATAATGTAAGTGGTCTGATGTTTATACTGATGTTTATGATTTATGATGATGTTTATGCACTGGTGTGTGCGTCGAGCCGGCATGTGTGTGTGTGTGTGTGTGTGTGTGTGTGTGTGAGGAGTAGGTGATAGAGCGAGGGAGAAGTGAGAGAGTGACGGCGATTATCTTTGGAGTGAGTAGCGACTCTAGAGTCATAGTGAGAAAAACTAAGTGTCTCCCCTGTTCTTTCTGACCACGGTGGGAAATCTGTAGCAGGAAAAGTTAACCCTCTCCTTGATTTCATAACGCCATACCTGTCTCTCTCTCGTTGACTGACTCGCTTGTGTTGTTCGTTGTGTGGCTGCGTGCTTTCGAACACCCGCCCATCTCTACCTCTGATTGGCTAACCGTTACTCAACCTCAACCAATCGTCAGCATTTATGCGCGTGCGTCGTCCACTGCCCACTAACCAAGGAAGAACAGTAAAAAAAAGTATTTGCCTCTCGGCTCAGACTCAGAGATCTAGTTGGTCTGATGAAAAAAACAGCTTCAAATATAGTAACGTGCCGTATTTTTTTGGCAGTAACGGTAACAGCGTTATTAAGATGGGAAGAGTAATCAATTAGATTACTCGTTACTGAAAAAAAGTAACGCCGTTATTTATAACGCCGTTATTCCCATCACTGGTAATTTCATTATCTGATAATCTCCGAGCAAGCTACTGAACAACAACGTCAGCTTACGTTTTTTGACACTGTTAACACTATGATGGAACTAAACCTGACACTTTTTAAGTCACAGTAATAACGACCAATTTGACTGCTGAGCCCCTCTAAAAAGGGTCTAAAATCACCCATGGTTTAAAGAAATGCCAATAAACCAGAGCATGTTTTTCTCCCATCCAGGAATGCTGTGTGGACTAGCCAGACCCTCCTCCGCAGTGCTGTGGAGGAAGGTCTGGCAATGTGAGACTATAAAGATAATTTGTTAAGTGGACTGATGTTTCCTGGCTCTTGTATTCTAACCGAGGCCCCATGATGATAGCACTCAAACTCAGAAACTGAACCCTCCTTAACAACAAGCCTTCAGGATTCAAATTTGACAAAATGACTTGATACGATGGAGGTGTTTGGCAGTATTCTACTTCCTCTGTGTATGAGAAAACAGGAGAGAGACAGTTTCTGAGCTTCACCTCTGGGTAAATGTGTCTGGCCACCTGCCTGTTTGATATTAGAACAACAGATTGTTTGACAGAGGGACAGTCACGCATTTGGGAGGAGAAACAGGTGGAGCGCAGAGCTGGAACTTTCTTCTGCTTTAGATACCTCCATTACTTGACCTCTCCATCTCTCTCTCTCCTTCCAACACGCACACACACACACACACACACACACACACACCATCTCCTGTCACTTTCTGGTTCTTGCAGTTCATTGCCTACGTTATGACAGTGCTGACATCTTGCACCGAGCCCCATAGTGTACACACCCCTCCTGCATTAGCCATGACAGGTAGGTAGGTATGTGTGTGTGTGTGTGTGTGTGTGTGTGTGTGCGCACGCGCGCGCGCACGTGTGAGGAAGAGCGGGACGTATAAAAGGCCAGCCTATCTTCCAACCCAGCTAATGTGTGTTCAGGGGACGCTCTCTCTCTCTCTCTCTCTCACACACACACACACACACACACACACACACACACACACACACTTGCATACACTCCAAAAGTGTGTGTATACTGTATGTGCCATGTATGTTCTAATTGTGTGTCAAGTTCGGTATAGGCCAAGCCTCCTGCCACACTGTCCCTCCCTGCACTTCCATTAGACCTCTTTCCAATCCCACCCAGTCAAATTGTCACCTCAAAACCCCCTAACCATACGCATCCGCTCCCCTCACTCCATGTCACTCTATGCTAAATAGTCCTGCCTTGGAAGCTGTGGAAGCATCTCCTCTCAGTAGAAGTTGATATGACTGCGGCGTACTTTGGCTTAAGTCGAGTTCAGTTGGAAGTTGGAAATGTCAGCAGTGGAATAACTAGCTGGGAGCTGCACTGAGGCTTGGTGCAGGAGTTCAGTCGGGGCAGCCGTGGCCATACCGGGGGCCCATCTACACTACCGTGTGATGTGCATTGTGCTGTGTGAAAATCCAGCCCTCTGGGGAAACAGTTGCCATAAAACATCAGCTTTGAGTGTTGCACAGATGTCACACAGCTCAACATCCTCAAAATCTCCAGACGCTACAGGGATGAGTTGGTGGATTTACAAATAAATGATAATAAATCCTATTATTTTGCCACCTTCCGCCATAAGAATTTCTGCCGAAAAGATTTTGTCCATAATTGTATGGGCACAGATGTGCTTTTATATATGAATCTCTCCTTGGGCTAATTACTATGTACATAGAGCTGTAGAAACTAAAGCCAATATGGCCTCTATTCTCATGATCTACACATGATTACTGTTAGTGAATTAAAGTACAGTTTAAAGGACTGGGAAGTTTTATGCTTCTAACTTTATATGTGATAGTTTTGGAAAAACTTTTTTAACCTGACGCGCCAGATGGTTTGCTACACAGAACCATCTGAGAAGCCGTCATTGGAAACAAAAAAAAATACCTGGCAGGTGATTGGATGAGACATCTGTCTATCACGCCCGCCATTGTTGTTTTGAACGAACAGTCGCGGATGTCAAGATATCATGAACACATAAAATGTCAATGAAGGCAGTCAGAGGCAAAGTGTTATTGTCACGAATGATGACTGGAGAGGAGCTTTTCATGTTCCCAATTTGTGTTTTTATTAACAAAGACGACACTAAACTATACTCAAAACAAAATACAGAACATTAAACTGAGGCAAAATAACAGCAAACAAACAGGCAACATCACAGCCAGCTGCCAAGATTCCTCAAGCCTTCTTCTCCTGAAGCCCTTTTTAACTCAGCCCCCCCCTAATTAGAACCTACCACCTGCACAGGTGATTATAGGGTGAGCTATCCTGAGCAAGCAACAGTTACACTTAAGTTTCTCAAAACATCATTACAATTGGATAGATCAGTTACTGCCGACAATACTATTTATACATATATGTGCACCCAATTCAATAGGCACCCCAAATATTATAAAAATATCAGTTTATGAACTACCTTACCTATTGTTCTTCACCTTAGGATTGCCCAGCCCCCCCCTACAGAAAGGACCTAATGAGGCAAACCTGCATCCACTCTCCCTGATTACGCTGGTAAGCAACTGAGCTACCCCCCTATGAACCCATACAACCTGCCGAACAGGCCTATGTCAAATAATAAAGTAACAAATACACTAAAACAATAACCTACAACATTAGTGATATTAAGAATTAAGCAGACACAAAACTGTCTTAATTTTGGCATTAATGCTGACAGCCCTAATTCTAATACAAATGAAAAGACAGTAACATTTAACATTAAATATTATACATAAATATGTACGTGTGTGTGTGTGTGTGTGTGTGTGTGTGTGTGTGTGTGTGTTAGAGTGGTTGGGTCTCTCTCTTTTTATGCAATTTCAAATTGCGTTATTGGCATAAAAAAAATCAACACATATGTGTTGCCAAATAGGAGCAGACATACATGCAAACAACAAGAAGTAAACACATCTGATATAATAATACAACTAAACAGGATAATTATAATATAATTGCAGATAATAATCTCTCTCTCTCTCTCTCTCTCTCTCTCTCTCTCTCTCTCTCTCTCTCTCTCTCTCTCTCCTGACTCTGTCCAGGGTTTTTACATGTTATTGCTCTCAGGATTTGATACATTTTGTAAATAATACACATTTTATAGAATTCCTAGTCTGGCATTGATGAGGGTCTGGCTAGTCCACACAACATTACTGGACGGGAGAGAAACGTGCTGTGTTTTATTGGCGTTTCTTTACACCAATCACAATCATCTTGGGCGGCGCTAAGCTCTGGACGGAGCCACGGTGCCTCTGCAAAATAGTCTCAGGAAGGAACTTGTTTTGGTGGAACATGTGTACGTTCAAAAGTAGTTTTAGTCGTGAGACAGAAAACTCAGATTGGACAGATAGTCTAGCTAGCTGTCTGGATTTACCCTGCAGAGATCTGAGGAGCAGTTAACCATAGTCTTCATAAATCCACCGGAGGTTAGAACGCCAACACAAAGAAAGAGGAAGAGGACGGACATCCCGCGGAATTTTCGGCAGCTCCGGAGCAATCCCGGAAAGTGGAACGTCGTGGATATAGACTATAGAATTCCTTTCAGACTGCCTGTTCCTTCAGCAATCTTTTTCAGTTTGCTGGGTGAGAGAATGCACTGCGCTCTAGGAGCTCGCAGGTCTGCACGTAGCTCTTTCTTTCTTCTTTCTTTTTCTCTGTGTATGAGGCAGCTGAACACAAACAGACTTAACCCTCCTGTTTTCCTCAGGTCAAATTTGACCCGATTTCAAATCGATCAATTTAAATCAATATTTCAATATATTTAATTCTAAAGCAGAGATCTTCTCCAGCCCATCCTCAGAGACACTGCAGGGAGTGGGGGGGGCACACAATTATAGTTCATTTATTTTTTTAAGTTTTCTTGAACATGAATCTACGGAAGATGATCAGGCTAGAAAAAAAAAATATTTAGACATTAAAAAGAAGTTGGAATTTTGAGATTAAAGTCACTTTTTTCTCAGAATTGTGACACTTTTTTTATGTTTCAAAACATAAAAAAACATTAAGGAAAATATAGAGATTTTTATTTTTTTTAATCTTTAAGTGAATTATGTAGTTTCGTTAAAATGTGGCTCATCATGCCACAATCCCCCAGCCCCCCCGTCCCTGCGCTGCCTGGTTCCAAACGGTGGCGCCTGGTGTTTGGCACCTTTGGGAGCTTAGCCTGCTGTCAAAGCTGTCAGCGCAACGCTCACGGCTGCTGCAGAATGAGAGGAGTGGATGAGGCCGTCCCGAGCAGAGAGCAGGGGAAGCACGGGACACGGTGGCAGTCAGTGAGTGGGAGGGGGACGCCGCCACACTGGATGGAGCACATACTCCTATAGGAGCGCTCAAAGTGGAAATGTCATTAACCACCACTGTATGTTTGAGCCAGTCATTATAAAGTCTAATTCACCCTGAACCAAAAATATCTGGGGACTGAATGCAATTTAGAAATGTACCTAATGTAAATGGACTGCATTTATATAGCGCTTTTCTATTCTTAACAACTACTCAAAGCGCTTTTACACAGGAACCATTCACCATTCAAACATATTCATACACTGGGGGCCGAGGCTGCCGTACAACGTGCCACCTGCTCATCAGATAAACATTTACACATAAATGTTTTCATGTTTGTTTTTTTCCCCAAATAGGCAGCTGTATAATTGCTAATAACATGTTGGATTCATGTTAAGATATTTTAGTTTCTGAAAAAAAACTATAATTTTGTGGTCCCCCTGCAGTAACTGTGAAGACCCCCTAGAGAAGATCTCTGCTTTAGATAAATGTATTGAAATATTGAGTTAAATTGATCCCAGCAAGGGTACAATTTGAGCCACGTGGGAGTCTTGAATAACCAAAAGTCATTAAAAACAACTCAGGGTGCAGTGTTTTGCCCAGGGACACTTGGACCGGTAGACTGCAGGGCTGGGGATCAAACCACCAGCCTTCAGATTGGTAGGACGGCCACTCTACCAGCTGAGCCACAGCCACCCTCTCATGTGTGTTAGTACAGGATGAACAGAGTCAGGGTTTGACTCCGATTGAGTCACTGGTTTGATTTGCCTCCTGAAGTTGGAGCTGAAATGATATCAACGTCTGTATTTCATAGAATGCTGTTGAACGACAAAAACAGACTGAACAAACTGATCAGGAAGGCTGGCTCCGTTATTGACTGCAAACAGGAGACATTTGAAGCTCTGATGGAGAGGAGGTCACTGAACAAACTGTTATATTTCATGGATAACCCCCCCACACACACACACACACTGGTCCAACAGCGGAGCACCTTCTCTAAGAGGCTCTGACAGCTCCGGTGTCGCTCGGACCGCTACAAGAAATCATTTCTACCACAAACATTTTTAGACTTTAAAGTGCTCATGTTTTTTGAAAATTAAACCATGTAAACGTATTCTGGTGCAACCTCTAAATATAATTATGAACCTGAAAATTAGCATAATATGAGCACTTTTAAAGAATAAAGTCTGAGAATAAATTCATAATTCAGACTTTTTTCTTAGAATTCTGACTTTGTTTTTAAAAAAAACTTAAAAAAAAAAATGAAGTTAGTCACTAAGCTAGCCACCCACAATGCAGTTAATCCTAATGATTCACTGTGCTACATGTATGTGTAACATTAAAACATGATTGATGAAATCATGCCGACAATTATCATTTTACACCTTCTCTAAGAGGCTCCGACAGCTTCTGTGTCGCACTGACCGCTACAAGAAACCATTCCTACCACAGGCAATACAACTTTTTAACACTTCATTACTAAGTGTTAGATAAGACTAATATACATCACATACTGCAGTAAGTGCAACTTGCACAAACAGGTTTTACTTACATCTTTATAAATACTATTTAAGTAGTTGTACATTTTTATTCCCAACTTGTATATATACGTTTGTACATTCTTTCCTTTGTATATTTTTTTAAATATTTGTTCTTGTATTCTATCCTGTTTATTATTTCTTGTATATTCTGTATGTGTGCTGTGTGTCTGATATTTTGCTGCCGTAGCACTGAAACTCAATAAAGTCTATCTAATCAAATCTCATCTAACAACAGTGAAGTTATACAAGCAGCGGTTCCCAAACCTTTGTGGTCTGACGCTGACCTGTCATACAAGTACCCGATGGGGTACAGGCTCCCCTGGATCACTCACCCAAATTTATCCCACTTTTTTGGAGACCTCTGTACTTTTTGGTGTCTTTACGGCATTCAAAAAGAAAAAGTATCAACTGACTGTAATACATGTATATGTATAGGCTATATTTACTCAATTATTATTGTCACAGAAAAGTGAAAAAAAGATGGGAAAACAAGTAAAACAAAACAAATAAAAAAATAAAATCAAACTCTCTAATGAAGCTCAGCGTAAATTCTTTCAGGAAGCCTTCTAAACTTCACTCACCACTATCTCTCTCTCTCTCTTCCTAAACTGATCAGCTGATTCAGGGAGTTCACTTTTCAGTTAAACTGACCAGAATTGACCATGAATTCCACGAGCCAATCACAGCGTGGCATCCCTGCTTTAAATCTGTTGTTCTCTCTGCTGCTGTCAGTTGTCATTTCAGGCAAAGCGTGCAACCCTCCTCCTCCCCTTTCACCTGCGGTTCATCGTGACCCACGAGACCCTGGGTCCTCTCCGGCAGACCGCTCCCGTTGGCCGTCCCCACCACCAGTGTCTAGACTCCATCGGGGGATATGCCTACTCATGGCTTCTCTACCCCTTATAAATTATTTACAATAGCGATGGAGTCTGATCGCCAAAGACTCTGTACATTTCATACTGTGCATATGTAACAAATAAACCTTTTGCAAATTTGCAGCGGTCTGTTGTGTGAATAGTAGTTGTAGCAGTAGTTCCACAAACATAAAAAGGAAGAGCAGCAGTAGTTGTAATAAAGAAATGATTATCTATAATCTGTATTTACAGTCATCATGGAAAGGAAAGCACTGTAGGCAGCCAGGTGCAAACTCACACACACACGCACACACACACACACACACACACACACACACACACACACACACACACACACACACACACACACATACACACACAAACACACACACATGCACACACGCTAATTATGAGCGCTCTAGCCACAGTGTGGAATATATAGCTGTGTTTGGATGCTAAGCAGAGAATAGCATTAGCATACTTTACACAGCTGACATCTTTGAATTGTCAACAGCCTATCCATCACTAACTGGTCTTACCTATTCACACATACAAACACACACACACACACACGTGCACACAACGAGCACACATTGTGTGTGTGTGTTGGCCTACACATTAATATTAGCATTTCTGCATGCATGCCGTTTACATTTACTGAAAGCAGCCTCTCTTATCATTCAAGTTAATCTTTAAAGAAAACACTCATGCATCACTACAATACAACATTCAAAAAGCAATAGCCTACAGGAACAGGTACACAATGAATTTTACTGCATATTGTACTGTGTATGATTGCGTATGTGACAAATACATTTAATTTGATTACAGACACTGTAGAGGGGGAGTGAAAATAACTTATTTGGGTGGGTATGGTTGGATGATTTAAGCTATTTGATTTGGATGCCATCAAGGCAATTCCGCAAATTCAAGTCATATCTCTAGTGACTTTCAACAAAACATACATACGGAAAGAAGCCACTGAGGGGCGAACAGGTGAACTTGTTTTGGATGCTGCTCTGTGTTAAAATGAATATAATGACCGGTGTGCTGTGTAACTTTGGATTCAGCGATCCATTCATTCACAGTTCAGTAAACATATGCTCACTGTCATTTTACACATCAGAGACAAGAGTAAACTTCTCGCATTAACCGGTTTTATTAAACCAATCAGACAGTGCCATAAAGTACACTATCATTATTATTATTATTAGATGTGTTGTCTCACAGATTAATTTTTTTACACACGGTGCGGTCAGGACTGCGGCTTCCGTGAGCACCTTAATATTCTGATTTTTAATGGCTAAATGATGATGCGTCGCTTTAAATTAAGTTAAATAAAGGACTTGTGGGACAGCATTATCTCCTTTTCTTTCGTAAAGGATGGTCCAGTGTATCCTATGCTAAAGGAGATGATAAAGGAAGCAGTGAAGTACCTTTACTTATCACTCTGACAATTGGAACGGCTCTCATCATGGCAGCCACTTAACTACTTCCGGGTCATTTCACTCTGTTAGGAACCTTCCTGAGCAAAATTGGCTATTCGACCACCGCCCTGGTCTTTGTCTGCCTCCCTGCCATGTGTGATTACTGCCCCTCCCCTAATGTGCTGCACCTGTGTCCAATTGTCTCCCCTGTGTCCTGTGCCAGTTGGTCTTGTACCGTTTGTGTCAGCATTCCAGCCTGTTTTCCCATATGCGTATTGTAAGTTTTATGACCCTGGTTCATATACTGGTTTTGGATCCCTGCCTCTGTGTACTTTTGCCTGTGTTTTTTGACAGTTTGTGAATAAACTGTTGGACTCACCTGTGAACAGGGCATGCATTTGTGAGTCCATTACCCTGTGTGAGCTGTCTGTCAGACATTATTAGGGGTCCAAGCCCAAGGGGGCTAAGACCCCACATATGCAAGGCAGCGTGAGACAAACAAATGACACATATCTACCAGCAGGGGGCGCTAGAAAAATAAGAAAACACTTTTAGCCCTATAACTCCCACACTATACATCATACATTCAAAATTCTTACATCGATGCATTCCCTGAATTCAGCTGAATCTCGTGATATAGGCCACACCCATTTCCACAAAAACCGGAAACCTACTTTTTCAAACTCCTTCCAGGTACGACAATTTGCATGGTCCCTCATGACAAAAAGTTATTAAAAGGAATTTGATAATCCAAAACATTTATAGAGGAACAACTTCCTGAAGGTGGCAGTCAAAACAGGAAAACGACACAGTTGTTCCCCATGCTCCACTGAGGCGCTCTGCCAGACTGGAGCTCGAACCGCACCAATCTATTGTATGTGTACTCCACAAGTCCAAGCTAAATGGCTCCTGTAGTCAAAAAACCTCAAACCAAACTTTATTCTTACACACAATTAGGGCTGTCAATCGATTAACAAAATGAATCTAATTAATTACATACTCTGTGATTAATTAATCTAAATTAATCGCATACATAATTTTTGCCCGGTGCCTTAACCGATACTTTTTAAGAAAGTTAAAAAGAAAAAAAAAAGAACAACGTGCCACCTGCTCATCAGATAAACATTTACACATAAATGTTTTCATGTTTGTTTTTTTCACCAAATAGGCAGATGTATAATTGCTAATAACATGTTGGATTCATGTTAAGATATTTTAGTTTCTGAAAAAACACAGTAACTGTGAAGACCCCCTAGAGAAGATCTCTGCTTTAGATAAATGTATTGAAATATTGAGTTAAATTGATCCCAGCAAGGGTACAATTTGAGCCACGTGGGAGTCTTGAATAACCAAAAGTCATTAAAAACAACTCAGGGTGCAGTGTTTTGCCCAGGGACACTTGGACCTGTAGACTGCAGGGCTGGGGATCAAACCACCAGCCTTCAGATTGGTAGGACGGCCACTCTAGGGTACTAAACAACAGTCGGCAACGTTAAAGAACGGCTTGTTTATTCCTAAGGCCATATGGTCAAAATTAAATGATTTAATAATAATGTAATAACTATAACAATAACTTATTTCACTAGTAAATTGCTGTTGAATGAGAAAAACAACTACCAGATGGGAAAAGGGTCTTTAACAACAACTTTGAATGCACCACGACGCTGTAGGTTACCAGTTTCATTGAACGCACCCTCTGTGTTTTTCCGACAACGGCAGATACACATTGCATCCTGGTGTTGAATCCTCTACAGTAAAACACAGACACACTTTACACCATTTAGTGTATTTTTGTGTTAGCTGTCAGCATTTTAACCATGTTTAATCCAGCTACTACTAGCGATGTTTCTGTTTCCTGTAACGTCTGTTTCAGAGCATCCGAGAGAAGCGCAGACATATCAGTTGCACCGAAATGAGGCGCCGAAATCCGCGTTGCTATTCAGTCTGGTAGATGCAGGTCACGAAGGCACCTGTGCCATATTAGCACCGGATTTCGGTACCCAACCCTATTCAGGAAGAAGATTTTTATAAGTAAATGTTCCAATTAATGATCCAGGCAGCACATTCTCGTCTCCCTTCTTCATTTTACAGTCCAATGGTGGCTAGAACGGCTCTGGGTCAAAGTTCAATATGGAATGGATTAATCTGCGTTGTTTTTTTTAACGCGTTATTTTGACAGCCCTACACACAATACAATGTAGTGACATTTTATTTCTGCATTCTCAACCCTAAGTACCTGGAGCAGTGGACAGCTATTTATACAGCATCAGGAGAGCAACTTGGGGTTCATTGTCTTGCTCATTGTCTTGCTTTGACATGTGGCCGGAGGAGCCTGGGACTGAACTGCCAACCTTGTTATTATGGGGCGACCACTCTACCTCTGAGCAACAAGCCACCCAATCTAGTCAGAGCTGCTTTGTGGTAGAGCATGCAAACTGTAGCAGCTTGCAATGTTTCTCTCACAGAAATATACAGCAGTGAAGCTCACCATCACTCGTATTTCATTGGTCAAACCGGCCGCTGCTAAATTTGGAGATAGACGCCGGCAGAGCAGAGCGAAGTCTCGGCGAGCAGAGCAGATGTAGTAACGTTGCTCGTGAAACAATGTCTGGAAAATGATTTAGATCAGGGGTGGCCAACCAGTTCAGCATAAAGAGCCACAAAAAAACCCGCACCATAGCAAAAAGCCACACAACACATGCACGTCCACACTACAACAGCAACAGTGACTTCCAGATCTGATGACAGTCATAATACATAGCAGTTTTCATAGTTTTGTTTTCTTACTTAGACTGACTCAGTGGGAAATCTGACAGTCTTTGTTATCCACAATCCTTTTCAGGTCTTGCTAGAACTCGGTTGACTCTTTCACTCATTTGTCACTAGAGGGGCTTTCAAACAATCTGATTCAGCAGTGAAAGGGTTAATGAGGAAGGTGATCTGTGGCAGCTTTTTTTTCCTCGGGTTGCAGAATTTGTCCTCAAAACTCTGCTGCATTACTTTTTATATTAAAATAATTGGCAAATGTATTGGCAAGTGCATTCCATTTTTGTACTTATCTGAAATGTTTCAAAAAGTAAAAAAAAAAAAAAGAAAATCCACCAATTACACAGCCCCCAGCCACACAGTAAGGAAGCAAGAGCAACAGGTTCGCCACCCCTGATTTAGATGAAATGAGCTGGTTTGACCATGGAGATGCCAGGAATATAAACTAGCCCAGAACACAGGACCTTCTTCCTCTATTTACTTTTTGCTCCCGCCCCAGACACATCTGACCAATAAGAGGAGTGAACGTTCTTGCGTGGTTTGTATTGATGCATTTTGCTTCACTTGGATTTTCCTTTGTGTGAAACTAAATCGAACCAAGGAGGAAATCATTCCAAGTTTACAATCTTATTACAACCTAACATTTCAGCACAGACAAAAAGTCATTGAGTGTCATTTCCTGTTGCTGGAATTTGACTGCAGAGACAGACATATTTGTGAGATTTTTTACGCTGCATTAAAGCGACCTGTCCTGTCACTGTTCCCATGGTCAGAGCCAGAACCAGAGACGGTACGGACAACATCCGTTTCCCAACAGGTAACGGTACGGACAACATCTGTGTCCCAGCAGGTAACGGTACGGACAACATCTGTGTCCCAGCAGGTAACGGTACGGACAACATCTGTGTCCCAGCAGGTAACGGTACGGACAACATCTGTGTCCCATCAGCAGTGGAAAGTAACTATACCGTACTTCAATACAATTGTGAGGTACTTCTAATTGAGTATTTCCATTTTCTCCTACTTATTATACTTCTACTCCACTACTATTCAGAGTCAAATAAGCCTATTGTATAACTATTACTATTTATTTAATGGCTTTGCAGATTCAGATTAATAATACAAAATATTATGAGTAAACTATGATGTATTAAAATGGATAAAGATGAGACTTTAGTGATCCCGTGGTGAAATTCACAAGCTACCTGCCAAGTCAAACTTCTGCTGGTATTTTGGTGAAAGTAACTCAAAAGTAACGTAAAAGTAGTGTAATGCATTACAACTCAGAGACAGTTATATTGTAATATAACTAATTACTCTCAAATGACAGTTACTAGTAATCTGTAATGTATTACATTTTGGAAGTAACTTGCCCATCTTGCCACCTTGACCCATTAGAAGTGTGTGTTGGTGTCTGTATCTGCAGAGACCCTGCCCTCTGATTGGATTTTCTCTTCGTCAGTAATCATCATTATAGTGCGTTCCATTTGTTCTCTGGGTCGAAATTACAGAGGACAAAGTCGGAACACGCCCCTGAGCTCGGATTTCCGAGTTGGGAAGTCGGACAACTGAGCTCAAAATCCAACATGGCTGCTCCGCGAATCAGCAGTTGTAAAAGCTGTAGTAACATAAAGTTATTAGTACTTCTGTCTTATTTATTTCTCACTAAATCAGTCGTACACACAGTCCTGTCCAACTTCTATCTGTGGACATGTTGCTATGCTGTTTGTGTGCACAAAAACTGCGTAATGTGTTATCAACTAGTATTACTAACAAAGGCTAACCTGGCAAGAGCTGACCCCACAATGAAAAATCAGACTTGTAAATAGAACCCATTCAACCTTGGTGTGAGACCATTCCCAGCTTTGGTAAATGTTTAGTTCCGAGGTAAATGAAACACACTATTAAGGCCGTTACACACCGGGGGCCTGACGAATAAGCGATTCAAAAATGCGAACTAATCCCTCCAAATTTTTCAAATCAAAATGATTCACACCGGCAGCAATGCGAATTTGCGTCGTTTTTTTAATAAAAGTTTCGGATATTTGCGCCAGCTCATCTACCATGGTCTGTGGGACGCTGCTGAAGAGAGAGAGAAAGTGACGGGAGTTTCTCTCACAGAAATAGACTGCAGTGAAGCTTGCCATCACTTGCATCTTCACGGTCAAAGCAGCCGCCACTGAAGTTGGAGACAAACACTGACAGAGCAGAGAGAAGTCTCAGTGAGTAGAGCACATGTAGTAACGTTGCTTGTGAAACAATGTCTGATTATTTTTATGAGATGAGCTGGTTTGACCATGGAGATGCAAGAAATATGCAATAGTCCAGAACACAGGACCTTCTTCCTGTATTTACTTTCTTGCTCCCGCCCCCAGATACATTCGACCAATAAGAGGAGTGAACGTTATTGCGTGGTTTGATGCATTTTGCCTCACTTGGATTTTTCCAGGTGTGAAACGAAAACGTACCAAGGGGAAATCGCTCCAAGTTTACAAACTCATCAACTGATTCGGACCAGAGCAAACAAACTATAGGCGTGAAAACGCCCTAAAGCTACACATATTAATATTTCTTAATAACAATAGATCATATGACCCCAAATGTGAAAGATGTCACTCGAACTGATGAACACTCTCCACCAACCTACACTCTCCACACAGACTGAACCAAATGAGAGGGAACGTTGCATTCATCAAGTGGCGAGAAATCCAACACCAACTAGATGCTTAACTTTGCTGGATGTGTAAACATGTTAGCCATATCAGATTTATAAGGTGATAATATGTCAGTGTTGGGTTTACAGCTTGTTACACTGGCCCCAAGTGGCCAAAAAAAAAAGTAAAAGGATGTTGTTTAAGTTGTTTAATGAAGTTTAAGCATGGCTGATGTATGGAACAAATTTCATGTAAGTTGAATTTGCAATGTAGAAGCTAAAACTGGACGTGTTTAGCAAGTTCTCAAAGTTTATTTAATTAATTCTTTTTAAGCTAATGCAATCATTTTGCAAATGATTTTGGCAGTCTGTTGTGTCTTGCAGCTTTTTGACCTTAATTGCATGTGGTGAACTGTATAATCATGAGACTAAATTGAAATGTTCATATCGTTCCATCCCTCTCTTACTGTCAGTGTCTTACTCTCAGGATGGAAAAATAACGTGTTGTTTGTCTCATAAGAAGTGTTTGGCTTGCTTAATGTGAGGTACACTTGCAGCATGCTAGCTGGGTGAGGAGCTAATATTGGCACGGTAGTCAAATAATCTTCAGACTCGCTCCATCTATTATCATTATCTCTGCCGCTCTGCACTCACAGGATTCACAACAGCCTGAGTATGTGTGTGTGTGTGTGTGTGTGTGTGTGTGTGTGTGTGTGGGTGGGTGTGTGTGTGTGTGTGTGTGTGTGTGTGTGTGTGTGTGTGTGGGTGTGTGCGCATACACATGTATTTGTGTGTATATAAGAAAAGAGGGGGGAGAAAACTGGGAATTCACGTGTTACTCAGCATAATTGCGTAAGAAAGTGCATGTGCATTGTGTTTATGTTGACTGCATATTTGTGTGAGTATGTGGTGGAAAATGTGTGTGCATGCATCCCCTAAATCACATCACACGGCTAATGTAGATGTTAAATTGAATCGGCTGCTGCATCATTTGTCTGGTGGATCGTTACGGGTAATACGTCTGTCATATTAGCGAGGCATTCCTCATCTGGACAGCAAAATCTCTCCCTGTACTCACTGCAGTGGCTGAGCTTAAGTGGTTGTATTTTTTCATTTGTTTTTTTTTTCCATTTGTGCAATCTCACAAACAAGACAAATGTCAGACTCACACAATTTATTGTGACTGCAAGTACATCTTGGATTTAGACCAGTGTTAGACAGTAAACAGGTTAAGCTTTACTGTAAAGTGGAAACTGTTACTGGATACTGTACAAATAGAAACAAAATACAATTATGTAACTTTGCTGATCTGAGATTTTGTGTTTTGGGGTTTTCTGTTTCATGTTCCTTGTTTCATTCATTCATTTTCTGTGCTTGCACTGTGTGTACCTTACGTAGCCCTGACCAGCATGTCTTCCCTCCCTGGTTCTGTGTCCAGCCTCGTCAGCCTGCCTTTGTGTTGCCAGTCCTGGTTGTCTTGTTAACCCAATCTGTGTTTCCCTCCCTATTCCAGTTGCCTGCCCACTGCAGCTGTGCCTTGTCCTGTGATTAGCTCCTTGTGTATTTATTCTGTGTGCTCCTTTTGTCTGGTGTCAGTTTGTCATCTTATTTTGTGTTGAGAAGTTTCTGGTGCTCTGTTTCCAAGTGTTCCTGGGTTTTTCATGTTTTGGATTTACTTGGTCTGTAAATTCTTTAAGTCATTCAATCACTGAAACTGTCCCTGCTACCTCCTCATCTGCCCTTCTGCGTTTGGATCCTAACCTGCAACTCCTGACTTGTGACAAATAAGTGATGATTGAGAGGGATTATTAGTTTATTAGTCTATACATTGTTTTTTCAGGAAAATCCTACATACTAGATCTTTAAATAAATAACAATTAGAGGTTAAAAAGATGGCTCTGAATTAGTCATCCAATACATTTTTTGTTTTAGCTTTTTAATATCATAAAATATGTGATCTGGGACCAACCACTTCCTCTGGATGAAATCACAAAACATACCCATAATTCTTCTCCTGCTAATATAGACATATAAAAGAATCAAACCACCTGTTAAAATGCACCAGATTACAGGAAATGACCCCCTAGACCCTCGTCAGATTGCCCCACCCACATTTTAAATGCTTCTTACACCCATGATATAATGTGCTAAGCTTCTCTTACACAGTAATTGAATTATTACGTTTTTGCACTTGAATGTATATGTAGACATTGTGATTTTAATTGATATAATCACATAATAATACATATCTGCCAGATTACACATGTAGCCATTGACAATTGATATATTAATTTTTTAAATCAGAGATCTTCAACAGGGGGCCCGGGACCCCTATGGGGTCCTCAGAGTTACTGCAGGGGAGCCACCAAATTATTGTTAGTTTTTTGGAAGTTTTTTACAGAAACTAAAATGTCTTAACATGAATCCAACATATTATTAGCTGTGCTACATGTATCTTTTAACATCAAAAGATGATTTATAAAATCATGCCAACAACTATTTTAATAGCTTGGTATGCTATGCACTAAAAGGCTATGTATAAAGGCTTCAGGCCGCCCACACGTTATTGAATTCTAAGTTTTATTCAATGTGTGTAGTAGGGGGTCCCTGATCCAACTCTCTCCGTTAAGGAGTCCTTGAAATACCTCACTAGCATAATATATTATTGTGGGTGTGTTTTTATGCAGTTTTACACAGTTTAGGCGTTAGGATTTAAAATGAAATTACAAATGTGTCAACATTTATTTACCAATTCATTTCTTTATCTGACCTTTGACTTTTTTAATTTTTGGTGGAATAGGGGACCAACAATTACAGTTCACCTTTATTTTATTTTTTTTATAATTATTTTTATTATTTCCATCAAGAAGCAATACATATATCAGCATACTGTGTAATTTCATACTTCAAACAGAATACATTTCCTACTGGTATCAATATTCTTCTACTCCACATTTTTGACACACAAACCCAAACACACACCAGCACACATTTTGACACAAATCCACACACTTCCACCCACTCATCCCCACGCACACACACACCCACTTGGTTTCCAGCTCTCAGTCACCATACCTAGTTCTTATTTCTTAGCCATTTAAGTTCACCTTTATTAACTTTAAAGACCTTTAACATTTGCTACAAGTTAGGGACATGTAATATATACATATATTGGATTTTTTTCCACAGTTTCCTTTTCATATTTATTTTAATTATTTATATTGTTTTACATATTTTAAGTGGCCCAATGGTAACTGCATTGTTGTGCTGTTTTAACACATAACAGGTGGAAATATGGCAATACATTTTTCACCTCCGTGTTTTCTCATCAGCCCAGGCGTGAATTGGTCCTCTATCCGCCCATCCTGTCAGTCTGACTCTGCTATTCTTAGTCGGTCCGTCTGCCACTGTGGTCCCCCCGGACGCTGCGCCTTCAGACAGACAGTCCCCATCTGACAAACCGTTCTTACCTCCCATCCAGACAGGACGGATTAAATTGGTCATGGTGGAATTCAGCTGCATTGTGTTTAATTAACACCGGGCGTCATTCTATAAGAGCTTCTGGGAGACGTAAACATCCTAGGGTTCCCATTTGGCCCAGCGGAGTGATGGTAGATGACAAAGTGCAATATGGAAACTGTCTGAAGCATTCAACATGTGACAGAAACCCAGAGGAAGGCAGAAAGAGACTCAATGTGCCACCCTTAACATGTGACTGCGGGTTAACTTTACAAACCTGTGTTTCTCTTTCCAAACTGATGTGAAAACGTTCCTGAACTTCTACATATGGCCCAACATGCGTTAAACAATCAACAGAATGTTAACTCGTGAGTATGGTCTGACAATGCGAGACTAGATTACAGTGACAAAAAATGAGCTTATTTTCATTTAAATGGTAGCAAAAATAAGAAATAGCCTCGACTTGGAAATGTGAGGTGTGCTACCTTTTCACCGTTTTCTGATCATGCTCAAAACAAATAACCCACTTGGTGTTAATAATAATAATAATAATAATAATAATAATAATAATAATAATTATTATTATTATTATTATTATTATTATTATTATTATTATTATTATTATTATGAGGGGACAGTCTACCCAAAGTGTGTGAAACCTTCTGACAAAACAACATTTGCTTGTTTTTATTCAGTGCATTTTTACAGTAATGTCTGTCAGTGATCATTGCTTTATGCCGGCTACATTAATAAGTAATTTGGGTTTAAATGATTTTTTTTTATCAATACTTGATTAAAATAAAGCAACACTGTTTAATATGTCAGAATTGTCATAATTTTAAGACAACTAATACAATTACAATGAATCCTACTTTTAGATAAAAAATAATCTTGTTACTGTAATGTAATTTAATTCAATGCAATTTTATCTATATTGTCATATCATAACAGAAGTTATCTCAAGACACTTTACAGAGTAGATCTACAACACTCTATAATTTACAAAGACCCAATAGTAGCGAAGTAAACAAAAATGAAGGGAGTGCAACTTTTCTGACCATTTGATAGACTGTATTTCATTTGGTGCCATGGATGTAGCAGCTGCTCCTCCATGGGCTGGACAGCTTTCAGAAGAGCCAGCGGAGAGCAGGTGCAGAGGGGAGGACAGAAAACTGTACGTCTGTGACCCTCTCTGGCCTCGGCTAGGAGATGACAAAAAGAAGACAGCATAAAGAAAGGAAAAGATGGCAGAGACTGAGGAGACAGGGGAACGGAAAAAGAGAGAGGAGGTTGTGAACAGATGTGGAGAAGGAGAAAGAGTGACAAAAAAAAAGAGAGCGAAAAGGGGTGAGTGACTTTACAAAGACAATCCCTGGGGTTGTCTTCGCTCTGTTTGAGTGTATGAGTGTGTGTGTAATGAGCAGAGTGGGCTGAAGCGCTCATGTTGAATCCCTCAAACAGACAATAGTGTGGCTGCGAAGGGAGGAGAGAAGTCGTTATGGACACAATAACACATACATATGTAGGCAGACCCCTGCACACACACACACACACACACACACACACACACACACACACACATTCTTAGTGAATCAGTGAGCTGAAACTGTCACAGTGAGAGAAGGTTCCAGTGGGTGCCAAGTTGTGTCCCTGTGGATCAGAAAAATGCTGGTGGCATTTGATATGCACACACACACACACACACACACACACACACACACACACACACACACACACACACACACACAGCTTAAGGCTCAAACTATTGTCCATAGCAAGATTCACAAACCCCCAGCTGCTTCCTCTCTCCCCCCTTCAGTCTGCTTTCTAATTAGTTTGAAGCTTTTGCCATCATCTTAGCATGTGCAGCAGTTTTTGCTTCTTAAAATTATGTTTACTGTGTTAGAACATATTCTAACACATATATATATATATATATATATATATATATAAACTGCACCACTCATGTACGTATATAGGTAAAGATTCTAAAGGTAAAGGCAACCTTTTTCTTTCCAGGATCTTTATGTTTAAGGCCTTTACACACTGGGGACATTTCTTTTGTGTGATTAATTTAGAACCACACATTGATACATTTTAAGAATGAGTACTGGAAAACTTTGTGCCCATGCAGCAGTCCCAGCTCCCCAAGTTCAAGCCTTGTACGCATCCCTTGGACTCAGATAGTGAGCAGAGCGTTATATTGTTTCGCTCCCTGCATGAAGAGGATTCAGCCCTGGCTTAACATCTCATGGAGGTTCGCTGGGAGGCTACAGAGCGAGAGTTTTGGCATCCTGTCTCCAAGCCTGTTGGCAAGCCAAGCAGCCAGTCAGCTATCCTGCTGGTGAGCACTCCAGAATCTCCGCCATTGACTGGTGCTCCAAAGTCTTTACCGATGACCAGTGCTCCAGAGTCTTCTCCGATGACCAGCGCTCCAGAGTCTTCGCCGATGACCAGTGCTCCAGAGTCTTCATCGCTGTCCATGCTCCAGAGTCTTTGCCGATGACCAGCACTCCAGAGTCTTCGCCAATGTCCAGCGCTCCAAGGATTCAACCTTGGCTAAACATCACATGGAGGTTCGGCGCTTCAGAGTCTTTCCTGATGACTGGCGCTCCAGAGTCTTCGCGGATGACCGGTGCTCCAGAGCCCTTCAGAGTCTTCGCCAATGAGCGGCGGTCCAGAGTCTTCGCCGATGACCGGCGCTTCAAAGTCTTCGCCGATGACCAGCAATCCAGAGTCTTCACCAATGTCCAGCGCTCCAAGGATTCAGCCTTGGCTAAACATCACATCAGAGTCTTCGCCGATGACCAGCGGCCCAGTGCCCATGCTGTCCAGGGGCCCAGAGACTTCGCTGCCTTTCCAGCAATCCTATGATTCTGCAGCCCAGTCCAGTGATGATGTTTTGTCGGCAGCCTGGCCGACTCCTGCTCTCCGTGTTCTGTCTGCGGTCCGGCCGACTCCTGCTCTCCGTGTTTTGTCTGCGGTCCGGCCGACTCCTGCTCCCATTGTTCTGTTCGCTGTCCGGCCGACTCCTGCTCCAGGTGCCCAAACTGTTGTTGAGTTGCAGCTGGCCCCTGCCCCAGAGTTGCAGCTGGCCCCTAGCCTTGCTGACCTGTTGCCTGCCTCGAGTCCAGTTGATCTGTCGCCTGCCTCGAGTCCAGCTGATCTTTCGCTTGCCTCCAGCCCTGCCGACCTGTTGCTTGCCTCCAGCTCGCCTGTCTCAGGTCTCCGTGGAGACTGTTGTCCTTCTCCTTTGTCGCCGGCCACCTTCCTGAATTTGGTATGTTGAATTTTTTAACGTTGAATTTTTTAGCCTGAATTTGTGAACATTGAAAAATAAAGGTGAAAATAAGAATTTTAGATAATAAAAAAACAAGATA